>NC_143514.1:15558444-15708757 GCF_031878675.1 Megascapheus bottae
AGGCACTCTCTGAAAATGTGTCTCCAGTTACAGGGAAAGCTCCAAATAAAATGAACTATTACATTTCCTTTGCAGGTGGAAAAATGGGCATCCAGAAGATACACTTTTGGGAATTCCTTTGTCTTATTTGTGTGGTAAATGTCCAATTGCCTCAGTGATGGACAAGAAACGTTCAGTGACCAGAAGGTTCATACCACTCTGAGTAATGTTATGGAATATTTAAACAGAGAGCTAATCTAACCTAGCACACAGGCCAGCCTAGGGTAGAAAAGGTGTCAGTTGTACCCAGGTTCAGAGTCCTATTGTAGATATTCTAATTAACTAACTTTAGCTTTGTTAGTTTGATTGCCAGAACTAAACTGACTGGAATACTGGAAGATATGCTTTTACAACTTTGTATAGGAAGCAAACTACAATTGTGTCCTGATGTTGATGTATTGAGTTGTTCACTTCTTCAGTTATAGGAGGTAAAATCTGACTAGTTTCTTAGCTGAGACCTTCTCTAGAAGTTAGCCTTCAGCAAAAGATGCTTTACTGAAAACAGCCTACGTCCAAAAGACTGGTCTCCATAGGATAGGAAGGCCTGCAATTATTTCCTCGGGAGATGATAACTTCGAAAAGCCATGCCAGCTATAGAACATGTGACATACCCATTCCTCACAGTTCCACTCTTCTCTCTGTCCAGTCCTCTTTCTTTGGGATAATAAAAAGAGAACTGTTCAGTTCTGTACATTTTCTATGTATAAATCACAACTCCTGGACATTCTCTGAGCAACTTCATCTAAAACAAGTATGTGAGGAAGCTACGGCATATCTATAGAACACAAACAAAACGAGCTCCACACCAGAGGATAATCTTTACTTTCTCTTGAATACAACCTGTGTTGGAGATTTCTGTGTAGAAAATCACTTAAGGTTTTCTCAATTAGCCATTCCAGTGGCAAACTCTGACACCAAATCTGCCATTTCCCTGAGCAAATTACCTGTCCATTGATAGCAACACTTCACAGAACTGAAGTGAAATCCTGACAAACCAATTTTTCAAACGAATGTACAGAGACTTCGCCAAAAGCAAGAGAGAGGAAAAAAAGAATATGGTTTTCACAAGAGAGAAATAGATTTTCCGCTTTCACTGTTTATAAGAACTTGAAATGATAAATGACCAGATAACCAGGGTATCTGTTATTTTCAGGGAAAATGTCTCTAGGTCTCATTCATCTCGTTATCCAAACATTCAAAATATTTATAGAGTACTTAAGGATTTACTTGCGAAAGTATTGACGATGATTCCTCTATACTATTTGAATTTTAAAAAAACAAATAATAATATGATATGGATTTTCATACATATATTATTAGGGTTTCATTATAATCATTCCTATCCCTGGTACATTTAAAAAAATTATTATTGATACATTCACATCTATTTTTCTTATGTATAATTGTTAACTTTTATTTTATTTTTTACCAGTCCTGGGTTTGATCTCAGGGTCTGAGCACTGTCCTTGGGATTTCTCAAGGCAAGAACTCTACCACTTTGAACCTCAGCACAACTACTGGCTTTTCTATGTGTGTGGTACTGAGGAATCGAACCCAGGTCTTTGTACATACTAGGCAAGCACTCTACCACTAGGCCAAATTGTTAACTTTTCTTGTAATATTCTTGATATTCATTGATCTTTAGTTCATTAGGTTACTATATATATATTTTTTTCCAGTGCCAGAGTACTTGCAAGCTCAGAGAATCAAGCTTGCTAGGCTTGCTCAATCAGCTGGCACTACACGATTTCAACCATACACCCAGCTGAGCTTTTTGCTGGTTATTTTGGAAATGGAATTTCATGGAGTTTTTTTGCCTAGACATACAAATTTTAATCCTACAGATCTCAGAGTCTTCTGAGTGGCTGGAATAACAACTATAAGCCATTGGTGTCTGAATTACGTTTTTTTTTTTTGGACTGTGAAGCCAACAACATTCCTCTTTTTGATGCTTGATTTATAAAACAAAACATCCTGTTAGTGAAGAAGAAAAAACTGTTTAGCTATTTTGTTCCTCTTTCCAATAAATGCATACATTCATTTAAGTTGCTTTTAAATAACAAGACACATTTATTATATTTATCATTAGTGCTTTCTTAAATTCATGAAAATGTTCATCTCTAATAACATTTTAGTTCTGTTTTATTTATTCTAATGTACTTATTAAGAGCTATTTTCAATGTCATGTTTACTTCCATCTTTACTGATCATTGACATATAATGTAAAAAATAATAAAATGGAATTGGTGATGTGTTCACACAACTAATTTAATTTCACTCTGATTTTGCTTGTTTACAACTTCACTAAATTATAACTCTACCATTAGGCTATGCTTCCAGACCCTTAACAATGTACATTTATCAATACACATATGTGTGCCTTTAAACTAAATATATAAATATCATCTTTTATAACTTTATTATTTAATATTCCCATATTAGAACCTTTTCTATGATACTTATATGTCTATGTGGGCAAATCTCCCAAAATGAACTTTTTATTTCATAAGTCCCATACACAATAAATACTTCTTTTGAAAAATATATATTTTTAAACTGAGTCTTTACATTGCAGTTCAACACTTATCATTTGCATAGATTAAAATCTCACCTCAACCTTAATAATGTACTTTTCTTCTTAAAGACATTGTAAGCTGTTAAATGATGTAATTGGTTTCCTTATTTTTTCTGCCTTGTAATGTTCACAAATTAGCATGCTTGTAAGCTAGTGCATCTTAATTGTTATATTCAAAGACAATTACTTACATTTCCCACCCCGAAAGCATTCTTGACTTCCCTCTGCTTTGTTTATGTAATGATGTTAGTTATTGTTTTTTAGAGCCTACTGGGTAAACGTCTGTGATTAATATTCAGTCCATCTTACTTTGTAATCAGTGTTTCTGAAAGGTTGTTACCAATTCTCTCCAAGGACCTTACAAATCTTGAATCAGACAAAAACATGATGGCAATCTAATTATTCTTTGACCTCAACCTCACATCAATGGCGAAATTATATACCTACTCATTATCTATGCAGCCAGGGGTGTCAGTCATTATTTTGTTATTACAATAACATGATTAGCTATTCATATATGCATTTGCATCCACATGTTTTAAAATATAATATGTATATACCATGAAGAATTGTATATCTGCTCTCACTAACTTGCTTCTATTTTCCTGCCCCTGAATGAGACACTCAGTTTCACTAAGTGCCCCTCTGGGACAGTCTATCCTTGTACTTTTCCTTCTAAATAGTTGCAAGCCTGATAATTCTGTAATAAGTTCAAGACGGTTCAAATTATGTAAAATATTTTCACAGGGAAATACAACCTATTCAAAATCATCTGTGTCCTGTATAAAGCTTAAGGAGTTTTCTTTTTAAAGGAATATAAAAAAGAGAAGAAAACTATATACTATCAGTAGGAATGTAGAATTCTGTTATTTTTGTAGTAAATGTCCCTGAGCATAGAAGTCCTACCATGAAAGACTAGAGCTTTACAAGTTCAAATAAATAAACAATTGAAAACTATAGCTTAAATAGGAGTATGTGTGCAAACTCTAAAGAAGAAAAAAGAGTGTCCTTATATTTGCATAAATTTTTAGCATTCTGTTTTTCTGGTTTGTGTTTGTTGTTGTTGTGTATGTGTGTGTTTAGTGTGAATTTAGGGTCTCACTTTCTTGCTTAGGCATTTCCTTTTAAGTCTGGACCTCTACCACTTGAGCCTACCACTTGGACCTCTCTACTTCTGGCAAAGTTATGGTTAATTAGAACTGAGAATCTCACAGACATTTCTTTCAAACTACCATTCCCAGATCTCAGACTCCTGACTCTTAAGTAGCTAGGATGGCACAAGTAAGCTGCCAATATTCAGCTGTACACAAGTTTTCTAAAAATAAAAGGCCATATAGTATGTTGCTAAATGAAAGAATCTCTAGGATATAGAAACATAAGCCATATAATGAATGATTGTTGTTCTTAAGGTACTATGTTATCTCTCATCTCTTTTGTTGTCCCTTGGTTATCTCATATTGTTACAGTATCTCACTTTGTTAACTGATATATCGGATATATTTGTATTTGGTTATTTGAAATTGGATAGGGAAGGGGGAAAAACATGATGAGGGGTAGGGGTGGGGGGGAGGGAAATGGGGACCAAGACATGTGAAAGGGTATCAATATATGTGAATTAATGCACCTTCTATCTGGCAAATATCATGTAACCCTTCTATTAATTACAATAAAATATATGAAAAAATAGAGTTAAAATAAAACAAACAAAAGCTATATGACCTTCTGTCCCAATACTCAATGCTTAAATGTAAGTACGTTAACTTTCTTATTAAAAAGCATAATTAAGCATTATGATAAATCCTAAATACATCATGTAAAAAACATATTTGAGAGGCCAAGATACATATTCTAAGATAAGAAAGCCAAGATGCTAACTTAGCTCCTCCTAAAAATAATGGAAGTAAGCAGACATCACTAGGGAATGAAATAAAATGAAGCATTATCATCAAGAAAGAAGGAAAACATTTTGAGAGACAATGACGTGGTGATCATAGTCTCCATGAACTCAACACACATCCAGACTTGAAATTGAAAAAAAAAGTCAATAATTTTAAATAAATATTCAGTATTGCTTTTGAGGATCTGGTTTCTTTTTCATCAGTTGATTTCTGATTTGAAATAATTTAAATCTTTTAATGGAATGCCTAGGTCATTAATATATTTTAAGTGGGCAAGTGGAAATTTACCTTGAATATCATGACTCATTCATGTATATTAACTTACTATTTTCTCTGAGTAAAACTTTTTAATTTTAAATTACCCGGAGGCATACATTTTCCCTTGTTTTTTGAGGTTCTTTGGGGACTAAATGCCACCAGGTTTATACATGCTAGGCAAGCATGCTTCTGTTGAACTGTGTGTTAAGCCTTGAGATATTATTTTAAATAGTTTAGTGTGATATGTAGGATATGCATAGTAGAGTTCTCATATTTGGCAATTAATTTTCCCAAATCATCATTTTTTTTGCAAATCATATTGAAAGAAAGGCATCCCACTTCATTTAGGCAATGAGTAGATGGAAAGTATTTTGGGTGCAGACTAGGACTATGCCTTTAATTACATCATTACTTTCTCTATTAAATATTTTGTTGATAATTTATAATACATAATTTCATTTAAGTAGTAAGAACCAAAGAACATGTGAAATATAGGCTATCAGTTTACTCTATATTGTTTTTGTGTTACAAGGCAAGGGACAGGAGTCTTCCTGATATATAATTCAGAGTCACTCAAGTTGACATTTGTCTCAGTCACAGAGAAAGATAGAACATAACCCACAGTTCTTTTTAAGAAAAAAAAAAGACATTAGCAGGAATAAAAAGCAAATCACAGAAAGTCCTTTGATGGTGATGTGCTGTCAGCATACAGGTATGATTCTGGTCAATTACACATTTTTCAGTGCCTACCATAAAGTATTTTGATTGGAATCCTAAGGAATTTATTTGCATTCTCACTTTATCTCTCATATCTAAAAACTATCTTACATGATGTTATTAATTATGTCTTTCTGAAGCTTCTAGTGTTTTCTGCTCAACATTCTTTTTTCATTCTAGATCAAATATTGATATAAACTATAACTATTTCCTTAAATAATGTATAAAGTTTTGCTTCGGTGTCTTCTTTACCACCTCTGCAATAATCATAGATATGCTTCAAAAGGAGGCAATAACTTATTGTTATTGAAATTCTCCAGTTTGTATACAATTGGTTCATATGATTAGAATGAAGTATGTAAGTTAGTGCATCAATGAATGATTAATGATAATGTAATGAATCACCTCAACATAAAAAAGTGTTTTCTTTTAAATATAATACTGAGTAGAGTTTCTGAAACGTAGTGCTAAATTTCTATCTAAATTTGAGCCAGAGGGGACATATTTACTGGTTGACTACCTTGTACCAAAGAATAAAGCTTTGTAGTCTAGCATGTTGCTACATTTAAGTTTTGTATGCTTATTAAGAATCATTACAGTTCTTGATAAAGGGAGCAGGAACTAATCAGAAATGTTATGTGATTATTGAAGACCACAGCACTAATATATCCAATCCAAGAATTATCTCTTCCTGCTTAGAATGGAATAATACTAAACAATTATGTTGAAAACAAATTATCTACATATAGGAACACAAGAGTGTATTAAAGAATGTTTCTCATGACTGAAGAAATCAAATTTAGGAAATATAGTATGGCTATAGTCACAGGCTAAACAGAACTGAGTGATAAATAATCAAAAATAGTTAATGTGAAAAAGGTTACAAACAATAAAGCGATATTTATTTTAAGCTCTGTGCCTGAGGAAGAGATGTTTATAAATTTTAATTAAAGACTTGACATTATAGAATCCATATGAACATTTTTGCAAAGAAATAAAAGCTGCAAAGTTATTGAGGAGATTACTCACATTTGTCCAAATATGAAAGTAAGTAATTGAACTGAGGAGAATGTCTATATTTTTCTTTCCCTACCGTATACCTTTTGAATTCTGTATCTTGTAACTGTTCATCTGGTGCTCTGTCAATTTGGTAATAACTTAATGTTTCTTGCTTCTCTTGCTGAGCATTTGAGAAATGAAGTTTAGGAGATTTCATTACCTGGGCTATAAATCTAACCTAAATATAATTTATATAATATATATACATATAATTTGATCCTCTGGATCTCAAACTCCTGATTGGCTAGAGTTAGAAACATGAGTCACTGACAGAGGGTTTGAAGTCTGGTTTACAATAGAGTATTTACTATAAAATCCAGATATGTAGCCAATGCTAAGAAGATAAGTAATTGTGGATCAGAATTCAAGGGTCTTTAAATGTCTATTTCAGGACCAGTCAAGTTCTGAGTTACATAACACAAATATTCTGAAAACTGGACAATCCTAAATCAGTGAAATTCTGGGATTCTGAAGCTTTCAGTAGCTCACTGAATTACCACTGAGTCTCAATTTCTAAGTCTCAGAACTAAAGTAGGTACTTCAGAAAAAAAAATGAAAATAAAATGGAACATAATCTAAGTCTATAACTCAATTTAACATGGTACTTAAATAAAGGACAGAAGTTACTGATATGTGCCTTGGATGTAGTAAATGGGTTATAAGTATGGTTAATCTGGGTTTGCTTGGCTCACCTAGAGATTTGAAGGAATGAATACAGGATTGGGGGCAAAGTTTAAATGGTACACAATTTGTCCAACCTGACTAGTCCTGGATTTAATGCCTAAGATTTTTAAAAATGAGATCTAGGATGCCATCAGTTCCTAACTCTCTCTGGTGATTTGTATTGTTTGAGGAAGTGTAACTCCTTACCAAAACAAAATTAGCTTCCACATTCAGAAAATAAGAGAGGATAAGAATTTAATGCTTCATCTTTATAGAACACATTTTTATTTTGATGTCAACTTTGATGAATACATTCCAACTTTATCCAATGGCTTCCATTGTATTTATTTTAAACTATTTTGTGATTCTCTGCAGTAGCATATAATGCACTACAATTATATTCTTTCTAACTACGCTCTCTGGCTGACAGGTTGTCCATTAATATATAGTTCCTTGGATAGGTATTTGAAAATATAGAGCCAGTAGAGTCTTCAACATAGGGTTATTTAAGTTAATGAACTTTTACATTGGCAGATTTCAGAAATTATAGCAATTGCAATTGAATAAATTTTGCCAGTAACATCTGTTATTAATCAAAGATTTTAATTTCACACAAATGAAAAACTGGTTGATAGAAGGATCAATGCTAGTAGCATTTGTGAAAGACATTTCTCTTCCCCACATCAGACCTAGGCTGTTTTCTTCACAATATATGGTTTGATTACCTCAACTCTGGGATGAGACATTCTGTACTTTACTTCTATCTTTTCAGTGAATCTCACTGGGCATTTGTCATCACGTAGCAGAAGTATATGACCAGCAATTGCTCACTAAGGAAATTTGCATCATGGCACAACAAGAAATGGCTTTCACTCTGACCACATGATGACAGATATCATTGTCAGAAAAGTCTACTAAAATGCAAGGAAAATGGGCTTTACATATGATTGGAAAAGCCACAGATTACCTCTCCGAGTTGCTGCCAAATTAATTGTTTTCCCCCTATTTAGTATTATTTCTCTGCCATAACATCCCTTGTGTCATTATTGGTATAAACAACACCTTAGTTGTTCAGATTCGATCATTAAGCTATGGACAGACATCAAAGATTTATTTTGTGGGTCTGTGTAGTCTACCCACTCAACATGATTTTTAAAATTTCTCTTCAGGAAATTTAGGCGGTAATATAACACTGAGCTATGGTATCAAGTCACTTAAAGTGACTGAATGCTACAGGGTATTTTATATCCATAATGTATACTCTGAGATGCTAAACATACTTGTTGATTTGAAAAACAAAATGTTCTGCATATACATCTTGGTTCTATTACATGTGAAAATTCTTTCAATTCTAATTTCCTGACTTGTGAAGCAGAATAATATAATTCTTAGAAGCAATTGTCATGATCATATAAAATGTTAGAGGGTTATTCCAATAACCTGGTCACTCAGGACATTGCTGTTGTATAGTAGATACCATAGCCACTCACAGTTTGTATGCCTTTGCCAAATTATTCAAAGATAGAATCTTATTCTTTTCCTCAAAATTTATTAAGCACTTACAATGTCTTTACAAAGCTTTTAATCTCGTAGAGCATTAATAACAACTAGCATTCAAAGTTGTTTTGCATATCACAAGCATAATACATATATAATAGCAAGGATTACAGATAGTTTTGTTCGCGTGCTCTTTTATTCTATGAGTAAAGCCTTAAATATTCTCTTTTAAATATTTAAAGAGATAAAGAAGTAGTGTAAAATACCCCGGTGCACAAAGCAAAACAGAACACAAGGGGTGGTAGTATCTGGTAATGTTTCTAGTCAGTTTGGCTATTGAAGAGTCTATTAAGAAAGTAATGGAAACCCAGATGCATTGACACCAGTAATTTCAGCATTCAAGGAGAAACATATAACGAGGAGCAGACCATCCAACCATACAATCAATGCAAGACCCAGTCTCATAAAGAGCAAAAAAGGAAGGAAATGAGGAAGGAAGGAAGGAAGGAATAGAAGGAGGGAGGAATAAAGTGAAATAACAGAAATGAGAAAAAAGGAAAGTGAGAGAAAAGTGCAAAGCAGGGAAGGGAAGCTTAGAGAAAAAGCTTAAAATAAGATTTGATTGCAGTTTTTGAAGATTTTTAAGGGGATTGTGTTCTACAATTCACAATCCACATAACCAAGAGTCTTGAAGGGCTTTTAAAATGGATAATATTTTCCATGTGTGTATGTATATGCATATATATGTATATATGCACATGTAATATATGGATGTATATGCATATATGTATCTGTATATATATATATATATAGATATATATGTGTGTGTGTGTGACAAATGGTCAGTTAGAATTCATTCCACCCTACTTCCAACCCATGGAATCTTTTAGATCATTTCCAGTCAAGTGAGGGGAAGCAATGCATATTTTTAAAAATTAGTCCTATTATGATATTACATATGATACATTTTTGGCCATTAGTTGTATCTTTTACAGTAGTAGAAAATAGCCTTGAGCATAGTGAAGTCTTATTCTGCATACACACTGTTGTTGATTTCTGCTCTGATTTTTTATCTTATCTGCTAACATAAAGCTGCAACTTCAGAGTCATTAGGAATAGAAAGTCTGTCCTGCACTTGAATATCCTTCATATGAAGTACACTCCTGAGGAAGAATTTAATGATTATAGTCATAGACTGATGCTCTCAACACCCCTGAAATCTTGGCAGGAAGGTCACCCTGCAAGGAGCTGCTGGCAGCAGAGGCTCACAGCTCTGCTCAAAGCCCAGAATAAGCACTTCAGTAGGGTGCTTTCAGAGGTGAAACTGGTTCTTACTCTTCTTACCTTGTCAGACAAACATTTCTCTGGTTTTATTTTAAATTTAGTACTGCTGCTGACATCAAAATGGGGAAGTTCAGGCAGGAGCTGTGTCTGTAGCCACTAGAGGTTCAACCACGTTGCCAAGCTAGAAACTACATTTCTAATTCCACCATGCAACTAATTTAGAACATTGAATGCTATCATCAAGTAAGTTTTTTCTTCCTTGATTTTGTAATTGCAAAAAAAAATTGTTTTTTTAGGTGGGGCATAAATAGTAGTGAGTGCCTTGCTTATAAGCAGAATGAGCTCTGCTGACCCAAGTAAGTGTTCAATTTTGTGTACTGTGTCTCTCATGTTACAAAGAAGCTACAAATTGATTTGTGTTATATTTTTAAACATTTCTAATAGTCTTGTTTAATCCATCAGCTAACTCATCTAAAATGGAGAGGTATTTTCAGTGCCATTTCTGGTTTTCTGGTGTTAATTGGAGATAAGGGTCTCATGGACTTTTTAGTCCCTGGGCTGGCTTTGAACTGTTAACCTCAGATCTCAGCCTCCTGAGTAGCTAGGATTGCAGGCATCAGCCACTAGCACCCAGTTTCCATGTGTTTATTGGCTAGATGACTATTGTACTTGTAGTATTGATTTATTTTTATTTTTTTACAATAATACTTTATTTTTATATAACTGATATTCAGTAAATTATGAGATCATATTATGATTTAATATCCTTTCAAAAGAAAGGCTTTCTAAAAAATAGGGAGCCTTCCACATTTTTCCATATTTTTTATTTCTAAAGGCCAAGTTTGGAATCATTCAACAAAATACTTCTTAATTGTTGAAAACCAAAGGGCAGATGAGGCACACTCACAGGCTTATTTCCTTAGACCTTACTGGGTCCAACAAAGAAGACTGGAACAATGCTGGATGCAAAGCAATATTTTCTTATCCGGCAGCACCAGATGAAGGGAGCACACATAGATACTGCCTCCTCCACTAAAGAAAAGAAACACTCTAACAAAATCAGAGGAGCCAATACTTATAGTTTAAGAACACATGTGATAATACAGGATAGCTGAAAGGAGCTGCTTTATCTCTGGAGAAGAGAAAACTCAGCATTAGAAGCCCTCCTTCTGTACGTGACTTCTGTCTGAAGTGCTGTCCTGAGATCAACCCATACAGTCTCATTGCCTGGGATCCTCTGCTTATACAGGGATATGCCTCAGCACTGCTCAGTCTCTGACAATGGCCTTGTCTAACGTTAGATCATTTGAAAAATACAATAGGATGCTCAGCCTTTCTCTTTCTGATCTCATCAGTCTAAGGAAAGTTTAGCAGCTTGAGTCTAGATGTCAGTATGCTGTGATTAGACTTTTAAAATTTAGAGACAATTGGAAAGAAGATCATTTACAAGCCTGAAAACTGGGAAGGTAGCAGAAGGTTGAACATTTCCAGTCACAGCCACACTTCTTTATTTTCACCAAGAAATTTTTCTTAAAGCATATTATCACTTTCAAATGAATAAATTCCAAGGGACCCAATTCAGAAAAGAAATCGGCATTAATCATCAAGATGACTATTAACAATGCATGAATGAACACCATAGCAACTCCATTAGATTGTAATGGTAGCCCAAGATAAATGTTTTTGAAGTCTTTATAAGTCACAACTATTCCCAGAAAACAATCTTAAACAGTTATTTTTTTAAAATTTTTGCTAAGTTGCAGGAAGAAAAAGGTACCAAAACGTTTGTACAGAAAACTAGTAATATCAATCTGTACCTCTTTCATTATTCATTATTGCCTTCATCTTTCTTTTTCTTGCTTATAAATATTATATTGCATGATGAAACCTCTTTCACAAACATTATTAATACTTTTGACCCTCATTAATTAATCATACACAACTGACAAAACTCTGAAGTTTAGGTAAGCCCATTCTCTGCTCTCAAAATACTAGATTTCAGCGAAAAAAACACCTTATTACAGGATTCCCTAGTCTCTTTAATTTCAGAAAAACCTAACTCATATTAGTATTCAACACCATTAAAGCACAACATTACATTTATTTTCTAGATTTCTTTTCCAATTTCTTATACCAGATCTATTTCTTAATATTTTCTTTTTATTCGATTTCTAATTTCTTTTTTCATTTCTGGTTATAGACAAGACTAGATGTTTTGCAGGCTCATTTCTCTTCTTGTTTGGCTGCTCAAGGAACTTTCTTTAGCTGGACTGATGTTCTCTCTCTTGAAAGCCCAGAAACTTCAAGGGATAGAATTTAGTCTTAGGTATACACATCTCCCAGAATTCAAGTTGCCTTTGAAATGTCTTTTGTTACTTAGAGAAAATAGGTGCTTTGTAGACCACCTTGTTTCTTAACTATGTCTGTAAAGGGCATGTAGGTTGTTTATTCCTTTGGAGAATTCTGCCTCATATTTCATTCTTTCTACCTGAATCCCATGCAAGCTCTTCTTAGTTAAAACCTTTCGCACTGTATGTATTGAACTATTTTCCCTAGCTGTGCTGTGGAACCATGAGGACTTCAGAGATGGAGGAAAGTCTAACATGTTCCTCCTTATCAACAGTTCCTGATTCACTCTGAGATTTTGCTGTGCTCAGCAATGATGACCATACTTCAACAATGCCCCTAAATGTTAACCTCTTTTCTTTTGAGAAAAGTTGATACAGTCTTTTGAAAAGTCATATATCTTTTCCCTATCAAGTCTGAAATCAACGAGTTCAGTGTAGTGTCTTTGAACATTTTATGGAGTTGTCTGCCAGCATTCAAATCCCAGTTCTGCCAGAGTTGGCATGTTAGTTTCCTTTTCTGTGTCTCTGTTTGCTACTCATAAACTAGAAATGAAATATAATATGTTATGTTTCTGTGTGAACTCAGTTATTATATATGTATCACTTAAAAACCTGGACTGACATGAAATGGAAGTTGCACCTTTCCTAGAACCACATGCTGTGCTAAGTTGTGGCTCAGGTAGGCTAGGATGTGGCTTGGTTGTTAGAAAGCTAGGCAATGGGGACCAGGAGTTTGGCCTAGTGGTTAAAGTGCTTGCCTAGCATGCATGAAGACCCGGGTTCGATTCCTTGGTACCACATACATAGAAAAAAGCTGGAAGTGGTGCTGAGGCTCAAGTGGTAGAGCTCTAGCCTTGAGAAAGTCCAAGGACAGTGCTCAGGCCCTGAGCTCAAGCCCAGGACTGGCAAAAAAAAAAAAAGAAAGCTAGGCAATGAGCAAACAGGTACTGAGTTCAAGTCCTATTCTTGGACCAAACAACAACAAAAGAATCAAGTGGCATTGTATTACTATCTCTATGAATGCAATGTAAACAATTATTTTATAAGACTTCTCATTGTTATTTGTAAAAGGTGATATTTGTCTTTGTCTTCTTTCTCTTTTAACCACTGGAACAGTTCATATCAATAGCCCTGGTATTTTTCTTTATATATGTGATTTTTTTGTTTTGTTTTATTGATCATGGGACTTGAACTCTGAGACTGAGCTTTTCAGCTCAAGGCTATTACTCTACCATTTGAATCACAGCACCACTTACTGTGATTTTTTTTTATACAACTCTACCTAAAGCCTTTCTAATTTCCAGCTTGATACCCTACACATTATAGAGCAGAGATGAGTTATCTTTGTCATATTAAGTTATATTCCTGACCCACAAAGTCCATGAGTACAAGGAATTAGGAAATTTAGTATAGTAAGATTTCATGTTGTTTTCTATCGGAGTACTTATTTCTTATAACTACTAAGATGACTCTATATTAGGACTCATTAGCACTCAAATTTCTATTTGGAAATGACAAATAGGTTGAAATATTAAAATTACAAAATAGAACTAAATAGTAATTCTAGAACATCTGAAATCTTTCTACTAGGATTTTAAGGAAAAGGTCAGAATGATCCAACGAGGAAATACATATAAAAAATTCCTTAAAGGTCAAGGCTATATCTATTTGAAATGTACATAGATTATGTATTGAATGTTTGGTTTTCTTCATTACAAATTAATTTACATAATTAGAAAAATATATTAAAGGTCAGTCTATTCTTCCTATGTCATTTAGGTTATTTCCTTATTGCTCTGGATTTAAATAAATGAAAAATTCAGTCTGATATCTATGGCTCATGGTGCTATGTGGAGTTGCATGGGCAGACAAATCTGAAAGACCCTTATCACAAAGAAACCAGCATAAAACTTAGAGTATGCATCAAGTGGAAGATCAACAGATATTGATGGAAAAGCCAGGCAAAAAGATGTGATCCAGAGTTCAAGCCCCAGTAACAGCACATGTGCACACAAAAGGGACCAGAATAAGATTCAACATTGTTCCTTGTGAGATGCATAACAGTTTCTAGCTTTTTGCTAATTTAATATGAGAAGGATTTTATATATTACAAAGTATATTATCTATATGTACCTATAAGCAGGCTATAATTAAGTTTTCATACTGTTCATCTCTTAAACCTTCATATTGGTATATTTGAAAATCTACATAAAATCATCTTTTGGGGGCCAGGCTTTGGCCTAGTGTAAGAGTGCTTGCCTAGCATTCAGGAAGACCAAGTTTCAATTTCTTGGTACCACATATGTAGAAAAAAAGCCAGAAATGTTTCTGTGGTTCAAGTGGTAGAGCTCTAGCCTTGAGAAAGCTCAAAGACAGTGCTCAGGACCTGAGTTCAAGAACAGTGCTCATGCCCTGAGTTCAAGGCCCAGGACTGACAAAAAAAAAGAAAAAAAATATAATCCTTTTGTTTTTCCCTTGGTAGAACTAGGGCTTGAACTCAGGCCTGGGCACTCTCCCTGAGTTTCTTTTTGCTCAAGGCTAGCTCTGTACCACTTGAGCCACAGCACTACTACTGGAATTTTCTGTTTATGTGTTACTGAGGAATCAAACCCAGGGTTTCATTGTAGTAAGCACTTGATCTCTCAGCCACTTCACATCCCAGAATAGTCTCATGGTTTTGTAAATTAAGATTCCACTCATCATTTTGGAAAAAAAAATGTCATGCTTTCTCCCCAGTGGCAGATAT
This sequence comes from Megascapheus bottae, assembly GCF_031878675.1. NCBI lineage: Eukaryota > Metazoa > Chordata > Mammalia > Rodentia > Geomyidae > Megascapheus > Megascapheus bottae. The sequence continues at coordinate 15,573,529 of NC_143514.1, forward strand.
GACATAATTTGTTATATATCCAAATGCTTAAATTCTATTAACTTATTATTTGGCCAAAATGAAAATATTAGCCTATTTCAAGATTTTAATATTGCACTGATGTTGTTATTATACATAGAAGTGCTATGAACAAGTTTCTTGTTATATCGTTCACCCTATTATTCACAAATATTTAACCTAAGACTTTTTGTTAATAAACACACCACAGGGTCCAGGAGCATAGTCCAGTGGTAGAGTGATTTCTAGCGTGCATAAAGCCCTTTGTTTGATTTCTTGGTACCACATATACAGAAAAAGCTGCAAATGGTGCTGGGCTCAAGTGGCAGAGCACTAGCTTTGACCCAATGTGCCTAAGGACATTGCCCAGGCCCTGAGTTCAAGCCCTAGGACCCGCAAAAAATAAATACATCACAATATCCATATGTCCTTCAACCAATTGACTGAAATCATAAATTATTTTATCTTTCATCCACCCTCACTTTTTCTCGTCAAGTAATTACTTTTACTGTTGAGTCATTACTGCTTTCTTGAAGATTTTCTCTTTCTTGCAGTTTTGCTCTTTCATGTCTGTTCTGCCATCAAACAGTCAAGACTATTTTTACCTACTTGAACACACACACACACACATACACATTCGTGCTCATATCAAACCATACTTTTTGCAGTGCTTCAAAGCTTATTTTTCAATTCTAATTTCAGAAATAGCTGGTTAAATTTACTCTCTACTTTCTCACCTCCTATTTCCCCTTGAACACACTTCCATTTCCACAAAATGACACTTTTTCAAGATTTTCAGAAATGACTGTGTTTCTCCTTTGGCAAATTCTCAGTGCTCAAAAAAGATGAGCCAAGATTTTATAGAGTACATCACACCTTTCTTCTAGACATATTATTTACTTTTGATTTCTAGGGTGCCACTTTCTCTAAGGACTTTTTCTTTTTATGTATGTCAATAGCTATGAGTATGCATTAAGACACATTCAAGCAGAATATATTACATAAAATTAAAACCTTCTAAACCAATACTTTTCAGTGCATTTTCTTTCAGTGATTTCACTTTTAAGAATTCCTTGCTTGATTATCAACCTAATTCAGTTAATCTTCCTGATAGCATTTACATATGCAAATTAGTGATTAGCCTAACCTCTGTCCCTGAGCTTTTATACTCAAGGCTAAAGTTTTACCATTTTCAGCCAAAGTGCTACTTCTGGTTTTCTGGTGTTTAATTGAAGGTAAGAACCTCCACACTTTCTTGCTTTGGCTGGCTTTGAACCATGATTCTCAGTTCTCAGCCTCCTGAGTAGCTAAAATTACAGGTGTGAGCCACCACTGAGGTAGCAAACAGGAACTCTTTTTATAATTCCAGCTACTTGGAAGGCTGATGTAGAAAGGTTTGAGGCCAGCAAAAGCAAACTAATGAGCAAAAGAATTCAAGACAAGGGTAACTTGGTGAACAGAGCACACTGTTGCCACCTTTAGTTTAATCCCAAGCAACATTTCTCCTCTAGGTTTCTTGTTTATTTGAGAAAGGGAAGGTAAGAGAAAAACAAGGTAAGTATCGGGTAAGTGGGAGGAAAAGATGGGGGTGTGGTAAAAATGTACAAGAAGTAATGTAGGGCCTGGAGTTTAGCCTAGTGGTAGAGTGCTTGCCTACCATGCCTACCATGCATAAAGACCTGGGTTCAATTCCTCAGTATCACATACATAGAATAAAGCCAAAAATGGTGCTGTGACTCAAGTCAAGGCTCTAGCCTTGAGAAAGCCCAAGGACAGTGCCCAGACCCTTGACTTCAAGGCCCAGGACTGGCAAAATAAAAGAAGTAATGTACCCACTACCTGATTAATTTAACCAAAACCCCTGTGTACATCACCCCACAATAAAAATTTTAAAAAATACAATAAAAAATGTCTTCTATTGCTCCCTAACATAAAAAGCAAATGAAAAGAAAAACAAAATTAAACTAGTTTGTGTTTGAATATTCACAATAGGATTTTTGTTAATTTTTTTCCAGATTTACTCTCTATTGTTTTGAAACTTTCTTCCACATTGAAAAATCTAAAACTCAGCAGGCAATGCAATTCTTTTATATCTTATATTATTACTATTTTTTATTTGTTTATTTTGAAAACATACATGCCTCTGTCAACTTGAATTAGGAAGACTAGAAAACATAACAAATGTGAGCCAACATCCAGATATTCACACATGTTTCCAAGACTCTGGATGTTGAAATCAGATGATCCTGGTTTGAAGCCAACCCAATCAGAAAAATCCTTAAGAATCTATCTCCAATTAGCCAGTCCTGAGTAACCAAGTCAAAAGAGCAGGAAACACTGGAAACATTGATTTCAAGCAACAGAACTTGATTTAAAACATGTGTGCCCATTTATGAATATTAAGCAATCATTCCCAACTTAAATAGCTTTTTATATCATTCTATTTATTAAAGTCTTTAAAAATTGCTGTTTAATTTGAATGATATGGTATTTTCTTCTTCACATTGAAATGTGTTATTCTTATCGATTGATACTTAAGAAAAACGATGCCATGAAAGTCAAACTAATAATATATAAGTCAAACATTGTATGGGGCCAGGAGTGTAGCCTAGTGGTAGAGTGCTTGCCTATCATGCACAAAGCCCTGGGTTCACGTCCTCAGTATCACATGCTCAGAAAAGCGGGAGGTGTTGTTGTGGCTCAAGTTGCAGGGCATTAGCCTTGAGCAAAAAGTGTCCACGGACAGTGCCAGCCCTGAGTTCAAGCCCCAGGACTGGCAAAAAAAGGTTGAAATACTGTTTTGTTTTTGTTTGATCATTTTAGGTGTTGGTACTGAGGCTTGAAGACATGGTCTCATGCTCATGCTTAGCTTTTTCTGCTCAAGGCTGGATTTCTACCACTTGAGCTTCAGTTCCATTCCTGACATTTGGGTGTCTAACTGAACATAAGATTCTCTCCCATTTTTCAGACTAGGCTGGCTACAGAGATCTAGGATTATAGGGTTGACACACCAGGGCCCAATTTATATACAGTTTTAAAAGTATGCTTCTTTTTCTAGATCATTTTAAAAGTTACTCTTTGGTTTATTAATTGTACAAAGGTTTTCATTTTTGCAAGTCAGGTTATGAGCACAGTGGATCATAAGCAATGTCACTTCTTCTATATTCCTCCCCTGTAGAACATTTTTTTAATATTTATAGAATGTTTAGAAAGCACAAATAGTTTCCCTGTCCTCACCATGGTTCTTCCATTTATATATTATATAAATGCTGTAAATATCTTATAATTAAGTTTAAACATTGTGATTAATTAAAGTACATTCGTTAATGAGAATTATTATTTTCTTTTCCAGTCCTGGTGCTTGAACTCAGGGCCTGAGCACTGTCCTTGAACTTTTTCAAGGCTAGCGCTCTACCACTTGAACCACAGCACCACCTCCAGCTTGTTCTAAGTATGTAGTATGGAAGAATTGAATCCAGGTCTTCATGCATGCTAGTCAAGCACTCTACCACTAGACCATGCTCCTGGCCCCTGATAATTATTAAATAGCATTTTCCCTGGTCCTAGAGTGGTGGTTTAAACTGTATTCCAATTTGTTTTCATTTCAGGGAGCTCTGGCTACCTTACCTTCAGAACAGCAGCACTGCAATTTCAACTGGTATTACATATATAACAGTAGGTTTTCTAACACTTCTGATACTTGATCTTGCTTTTGGGAGATACAGAAAAAAGAAACTGTTAAATTGAGTTACTGGGATTACAAATCATAATGTCATTGATAAATAAATTCACACGTGCACAGACACACACACACACACACACACACACACACACTACTGTTCTCTGCAGAAATCATTAATATTAAACAACTCGGAATGTATGGTAAATCTATAGAATGTAGTTCAGACAAATGATGAGAATTCACTTTCATATGCACATGTGTACACTGGGCAAACTTACCTAAGATGTTAGCAGTAATTATGTAAATATCAAAATGTAATTCAGTGTTCAGTGAAAGCTCACCAGGACAAAAAAATGATGTTTGTCCTATGCTAGATGTAAATACTTAGCTTGCTATAAGTGTTCTCAAAGAAAATTTCTCATTTTTCCCAAGTGAGTAGAAAATTAAATTGTTCCCTAACATTTTATAGTATTTCTTGGGCCATTGGTGTTGGGTATGTGTGGGAAAACAAGTATGCAGATAACGTCCATTTGAGCTAGGAGGTGGTGGCTCATATCTATGGTCCTAGTTAGGAGGTTAAATTCTGAGGATTAAGGTTTAAAGCTATTCTAGGCATACAAATCTGAAAGCCTCATTTTCAGGTAACTGTCATGAAGTCAGAGTGGAGCCCAAGTGGTAGAGTACCAGCCTTGAGTGGGAAGAAAACAAGGGAAAGAGCGATGTCCTGAGTTCAAGCCCAAGCATCCATCTGTCCATCCATCCATTCATCTCTCCAGTCAGCCAGCTAGTCATCAATAACATCAGCAAGTGAGTATTTACATTAAAAAAGCCTAAAAAGTGAAAGAAGTAAACCATATGCTTATCTTGGAAAGCAGAAATCCCAGCAGGAAGAGAAAGTAAAACTTTGCCAAAGACTTCAGGTAATTTCACTTGTTATATGTTAAGCTTGGTGGAGCAGAGAGGGTAGCATCTCAGTAGCTCATAAAATGAGAGAAGTGATACACGTATTTAAGACCTCACCACCTCACCCTTTAAGCATTATTAGTAATGATTACTGCTTATCCTTCTGACCCAATGTATTAAATAATTGAAATCTGAATTATTTAATTTAAAGCATCTGGACAATAATATACTAAGACTAGCACATAAAAAACAGTTATGGTTCAAAGCTTAAGGGACAATCAGAAAACAACGCTGTATTGATGTTTCATTCTAAAAATATCTAATATTTTAATGCCCTCTTATTTTTAAAGTAAAGGAAATAGGAAAAGAAATGGTTTAACTATGCAATTTGGGGAAAATAATGTTAAATAGTGAATGAGAAAAAATATTGGACAAGACAAAATACAGAAAAGAAATTTATTTCTTAACATTACAGCAAATAAAAATATAGGAAGTATGAGTATCTTAGAAATGTAACACTTTATGTATAGAAAAATTTAAAACCTAGATATGTTTAAGGATATCATTAATATTTCAATTTTAACATGTGAAAGCCTAAATTTAATAGCCTCCCATAAATTTGTCAATTTATCAAGTTGGATATACTCATTCTGAATGACAAAGTTAAAAGATCACAAAATGAAGAAAGTATTAAAATTTAAATCTAAAATAAATTCATTTAAAACACAGATATTGATTATAAAATATTGAAATGTCTTAGATATTTTACTATGATCTTAGCATTGAAGCTTGATCTGGACAATAAGTGACTATGGAAGCAAATAAAGTAAGAAACTATTGCCTAACTTTACTTAAGTAGATAGATTTCCATATTTTATCAGCATGATAATATTTAGAAGGGCCCTGAATTGATTTCCAATATTATAAACAACTTTTTATATTTAAAATGTACTAAGAATGACTGAAAAACACTATCAGAAAATTAGATAATGTCAATAGGATATATTTTATAAGGACAGACACTTGGAAAATCAAATTATTTTAGAAATCAATGAAAAACAAATATGATTTTGAGTGACTTTTGAACAAAAATAACTTTCAAGTAGAAAAAAACAAAGAGACTATCTCTGTATATCTTACATAACTGTAAGTTTATGGCTGAATTCTGAGAATTCTACAGAGAAAATTATATGAAATGAGTATCATAAGCAGGTAAGCTGCTTATGCCTACACTGAGTTTTTGTATACATATTGCATTACTATAGCACAACATGAAGACCTTGGCTTCCCAAAGGAAAATGATATTATTAAGAATAAGTTCAGAGGGTCTGGGAGTTTGGCCTAGTGGTAGAGTGCTTGCCTACCATATACAATATTCAATTCCTCAGTACCGTATACACTGAAAAAAAGTCAGAAGTGGTGTTGTGGTTCTAGGCTTGAAGAAAACCCAAGGATAGTGCTCAGGCCCTGAGTTCAAGGCCCAGGACTGGCAGGAAAATGAATAAGATAGGAGAAAAGTTGCCAATAAAAGGTTATTAGAATGTCCAATTTCACTATATAAAATAATATCACCAAATAAAATAATAATATTCACTAAATTAAATAGCAAATAATACTCTCGTGGAATTATGAAACAATCCACAGGCAATAGGTAAAATAGTCAGTAGGTAAAATTTAAGGTGATTTAGAAAAATACACAATGTAGCCAGGCATTGGTAGCTCACAACTGTAATCCTAGCAATTCAGGAAAGTAAGATCTGAGGATCTCAGTTCAAACCAACCTGGACAGAAAAGTCCCTGTGAGACACTTATTTCCAATTAACTAGTCAAAAAACTGAAAGGGGTGCTGTAGCTCAAGTGGTAGAGGCTAACCTTGAGCACTAACAAGCAGACAACACACAGGCCATGAATTGTAGTTCCACAATCGGTAAACACTAAAAACTAAAAATAAATAAATAAACAAATAAATACACAGTGAAAATCTTTATAGAACTTCTTTACAATCATTTATTTTTGAAATATCCTAGAAACATAAAAGTTCTGAAATTCATATTTAATGTTTGCACTATTTAATTGTCAAGTTCTGCATAAAAATAATGTGAATTTCTTTTCAAGTTTCTCTGTTACACACAACATTTACAATTTTATTTATTTCGGACATTGAATAGTTGCCTAGATATTTTGGTTCTTCTCAAATAATGCTGAATTTCAGTATTCAATTTAAAATAACTGTAAAGAAAGCCCATAAAATGTACAGGAGCCTGCCTATAAAACCAACTGTAAAATATGCTTGTTTTCAAAATTTTAAAACACTGAGTTCAAGATGACTTTTAATAAAGGATGTAATATTTGAATTAGTATTTACTTTTATGGAGCTTACTTTGTGTGTTCTACAATTGATGATGGTGTGTTTCATTAGTTTCTTGCTACTTTAACATAATGAGGATTTTAGTGTTTTTTCCCCATTTTTTAATGAGTAAAATTGGGATTTTGGTGAAAATTTTATTGGATCTATAGATTACTTTTGGTTATATGGTCATTTCAAAACATAAATTCTTCTGATCTATAGTCATGGGAACTTTCATTCTATTTCCAATTGTCTTTTTTCTATATCTTTTTCTGTGTCCCAGAGTTTCATTTCAAGGGAAACTCACATTCATGGTTCAGTTTATTCTTAGGTAGTTTGAAGGCTATTCAGAGTAGAATTATTTTGTAGTTTCTTTTTCAATACTGAATTTTTGCTATTCAGTGTAATATACACTATAGATTTTTTCAGATATAGCCTTTATTATGTTGGATGTGATTCCAATTTCCCCAGTGCTATTATTATGACAAGATATTGAGTATCAAAGGCTTTCTCTATAATTGAGATGATTGGGTGGTGTTTTTCCTTTGATTCTCATCAGAGTTCTTTGTTTTGTTTCAATTATTTGTACACAATTTTCTAATATAATGTTATAATATTATTTTTTTCTTCACAGTTCCTGGGCACTGCTTTTTTTGCTTTATGGGTCAAAAGTAACACTCTTAGTAATTGAGCCACAGATCTATTTCTGGCCTAATTCAATCTTCTTGGTCCAATTCATTCAGTTATACTATCATTCTTCATTTTAGAATGGATACATTCCTACAAACATGAGTTAGTTCCCTGCTGCTAATTCTTGGATCAGAGTCATTATAATTAGCATAGTTTAAAGTGATCCTTTTTCTAGCTATCAATAGTTTATTCATTTGGGATTAAGAGCTTGAATTCGATGACATAAAAACATATTTGGCAGAAACCAACACTACTGGTAGCCTGGATTTCTAGAAGTATCCCCTAAATACCTTGCATGACTAGAAATATTCTATGCAGAATTAAATTTTTCCTATTGTGTTCCAAATATATAAACTGTAAATAATTCTCTTATTCATGTTTAAAAGAAAATGTCCAAATCATAAGTTATAAACTGAAAATGAACTGGGAACTTTCATATGCTAGAAAGTATATAGTTTTAGGTAGGATAGATAGATAGATAGATAGATAGATAGATAGATAGATAGATATGTGTGTAAACATATATACAACCTATATTTCATAAATTCAAGATTACTTGGATAAAGTCTATTTTATCAACGTATATGTGACAGTTTATTATTACTTAAAATAAATTTAATATTTAAGATATTTAAATTTACAATATCCAGGATTGTTACTTAGGAAAAGGCAAAAGAAGATTAGAAATAAATCTTGTGAAATACTTAGATTATATTGTATTAAAGATTGGTAATGTCCAAATACGATTTACATATCATAAGTTGGACATAATTATCTTTGTAAAACTGTGCTTGAAAAACATATCTCTGTGCTAAATTTTGGGTAAGCTCAGTTTTATTTTTAAAAATAATATTTAATTAAAATAAAGATCAGAATAAGATTTCACAGAGGCTTAATGTCCTTTTGTATATTCTTTGACATTCTGCTGCTGTTCTCGAGTTGCTGCTTTTTTCTATCAGTGCTGATGACTATGAAGTAAATTGTTATATGAAAGCTTATAAAAAAGATATCACGGCTCTAAATTCAGCACATATAGAATATTTTTCATAATAAAAAATAGCAACTAAAGAAATCATTTTACTTTAAAACTACAGGCTACTTTGCTTATTGTTTAAATAAGATGATTCAGCCTATATGCAACATTACTATTATCTAACTAGGGAAGGTAAACATATGCTGTCAGGGTATAGTTCTTTAGGAGACTAGCTTTGAAGTCATATTTTACATTAACTTTGAATCTTAGTGGAATAATTTTAATGAAAATACATTAATTTATAATAGTAATGAGTTTCACCCCAATACAATGAGTCCCCCATTTCTGATTCAGGGGTTTGAGGTTCAGGGAGCAGCTATCTTCATTTTACAACTCTCCAAGTGAATTCATGTGATGATATAACCATGGTTAAGAAATAATTGGTAGAGAATGCTTTTTGTAGGTCATGATATGAACAACCACATTCCACAGATACATACATTAATCACCTTACAATTAAAACAATAAAGGTAAGAAAATTGGAAATAAGTGAAAATTTGAGTAAAGACTTAAAATATATATTTTAGCCCACCACTGATGATTTCTCTAAGCTTATGGTTTGTAAAGGATAATTCATATTGAATAAATATTTGCCAATTCCCAACAGATAACATCACTTATTGGCCAAGTAGTATAAACAATGCTACCTATTGGGTACAACCATGAGCCTGTGCTGGATTTAAAATACTGTCATAATGTAAGTATTTCATAACTCCTCCAGCATTCCTCTTCGTTTCTCTGGCTTGGGAGAAAATATTCTGTTTCTTTTTTTTTCTAGTGCTTGGTTAATAAGAAAAGGAGAGTTATTAAATGTGTGTTTAACAGGGTGAAGAAGCAAGTTGGTTTTAGGGAGAAAACATAATTGAAATGTATAGCATTGAAGCATAACGAACATCACAGGCTGTTAGCACTCCGGTGCTGGATTCAGTGTAGCCTCCAATAGCTTCCTGCAATTTGTGGATGGAAAGCACCTGTCCCTGAGGCTCACGGGGAGTGTTTGTGATGTCAGAAGTACTGCTCAAGGCTATGGGATTGTGACACTTCAGAGCTCTTCAAGGCTTGTCAAACACTGTAATTACACTTACTAGAAGTCTCTCACCTCTCATACTCATGCAACTGAATCATACACACAGTGGAAATTTATAACATGAACAGTTGCAGAATAAAAAATTTGTCTCGATGCTACTAGAATGAACACACAGATGGGTCTGACATAGTCGAAGTGAGGTACAGTAATACTGATAGATTGTTCTGGGAACCGATTTTAAAAGTGCTAAAATAATGAGATTTTCTACATAAATTACAGCTCAGCACATCAACAACAACCAAAAAACAGTAGAATGAGCATCTTAGTTATTAAGCATTAAAAAAACTTTTGAAATGTAATTTTGATGTATTTATTTTCTGTGCCTGTACATGCCAAAATTAATAGTTTGATTACTAACTCAGCATTATAAGTAGCTTCAAATAAAACTGTCACTTCACAATGCGAAAGACAAGATTTAGAAATGTTAAAATTAGTATTCCACTATATTGACTCAATTAGGAAAATTAACATTCACTTACATTTTTAAGCATCCTTAAATTAATATTAGAAAATATTTTGAATGATAAAAACATAAAAATCTGAAAGGAAGTCTTATCTTCTGATTTTGCAAAATAAATAAATGGTCACATAAATATTTGTTTTTCCTTATAAATTCTTGTATATTTCTGTCACAAATAAAAACCCTATAATTTGCATTTTCTTGAAAAATAAGCAATTGGAAGGTATATAAAAACAAAAGAAGATAATATGTATTGATATATTAAAATATTCTTAATATTTTAGTCAAAATAATGCCCATAACAAAAAAAGCTCATGGTATAATATTTGAAGCTGAAAATATGAATAAATGTAAAAACTGCTTCCTTAAAAATACTACTGTTATGAACTTGAAAAGCTAAGGCAAATTGTGGGAGAAAATACTTTCAAAACAATCTAGTGGGGCTGGGAGTTTGGCCAAGTGGTAGAATGATTGCCTAGCTTGCACGTAGACCCAGGTTCGATTCCTTTGTACCACATACATAGAAAAAGCCAGAAGTAGTGCTGTCACTTAAATGGTAGAGCTCTGGGCTTGAGAAGGCCAGAGAACAGTGCTCAGGCCCTGAGTTCAAGCCCCAAGACTGGCTTCAGGATTTAAAAACATATTGAAGGAGTTTGTAAGTGTTTTCTATCCTTGAGTGTGAGCTTACTGTATATATCTGCAAAATTAACTGGTATATTTTATATGGAATCTATCCCAGTACTCTTAGGAGAAAAGCTTGGCAGTATCACAATAATTATGTAATAAAATAATTTCCCCAACTTGTTTAATAGAGCACCTGAAATGTCTGTAATTAATCTCATAGAGTTGATTTTGTTTTTTAAAAAATTCCTGCTCCTAGTAGTGTCTGAAGATATTTCAGATGGATATGTTAACTTTTTTTTTTTTTGCCAGTCATGGGCTTGAGCTCAGTGCCTGAGCACTGTCCTTGGACTTTCTCAAGGTTAGAGCTCTACCACTTGAGCCTCAGAACCATTTCAGGCTTTTTTCTATGTATGTGGTACTGAGGAATTGAACCCGGGTCTTTGTGCATGCTAGGCAAGCGCTCTACCACTAGGCCAAACTCCCGGCCCGGATATGTTAACTTTGTCTACAGTTACTAAAATCATAACACTTTAGAATATAATAAAGTATGAAATGAGCAAGTATCTATCATTCTAGTTTATGCCTATCATTAATTCTCCTTTATCTAGCTTCTAGGATTTGATATCCATATTAGAAGTATATTGATATTGGCTTGATATTGCTTCTTCATAATATGTTTTATCATATAAACAACATAATGAATAATTTTACTGTAAAATAAGGTGACATATTTTCATAACAAATATAAAATCTTGGGGACACTTCCTCAATTCAAGACCCAGGAATGGCAAAAGAGAGGGAGAGAGAGAGAGGGAGAGGGAGAGAGGGAGAGGGAGAGGGAGGGAGAGAGAGAGAGAGAGAGAGAGAGAGAGAGAGAGAGAGAGAGAGAGAGAGAGAGAGAGAGAGAGAGAGAGAGAGAGAGGAGAGAGAGAGAGAGAGGGAGAGACTATGATGGAGACAGAGAGATAGAGACAGAGACAAACAGAAGCAGACAGACAGAGACAGCAGAAGAGAAACAAGCATATTAATCTTACAAGTAGGGACATATGACAAGTAACGATTTGACAACTGTATGATTGAATTATTGCTTCTATCATTTATTATTACCATAAAAAGTAAGTCAAGACAGGAGGCTGAGATCTGAAGATCAAGGTTCAAAGCCAGCCCTGGCCCAAAAAGTACCTGAGGACCAAATAACCTCTAGAAAATGGGAAGTCGAGCTTGGCTCAAGGGTAGGAGGTAGCCTTTAGTTGAAGAGCTCAGAAACAGCGCACAGGCCCAGGGGTAGGGCAGTAGTCTTGAGCTGAAAAGCTCAGGGACAACTCCCAGGCCGAATTCAAGCCCCATGACGGACACACACACACACACACACACACACACACACACACACACACACACACACACACAGTCAAGAACAGAAATGACCTATACCTCAGTCTCTCTCCAAGTCTCTAAAATATGATTTTTATAAGCCAGACCAATGATCCAAAAATTACTGCCTTGGTCTACTATGCTTTCAACAATGTGATAAATGATACAACTTTAAATATCCATTGAGTAGTTGAAATGAGTATAGAATATCTAATGTTATTTCTGAATACCTATTAAGAATATTCTTCATACAATTAGAATAGGAAGAGATGAAAAATTTGTACACATACATGGAGTATTCAGGAAGGCATTACAATTAATGTGTATATTTCTATGCCACTCACTACTTAGAAAATAGATCATATACAGTTTCTGTAAAACTGAATGTAAATTGATCCTCTCTCATCACACACACACATCTGAGAAGAAAACCATTTATGCCATGTTAATCCACTTTTCAATAAAAGACTTTTACATTAAACATTTCATAGAGAAATTTTCACATAGCAATTTGTCAAGTTGAATATAGCCCTATAATCTAAGTGAAAATATCTAGCTCTCATTCATGAGAAGTGTATCAGTTTAACAAGGTTGGCTTAACATAATGATAGCAATTCTAGAATTTATACTTATAATTTCATAAGCATGTATATATTGACATTTTCACTGAGCATATTTTATTTATGACTGAGCTAAATTTTGAATTAATGAAATTATCTGACAATGGAGTTACACTATTCATGGTTGCAATAGTTAACTTTTGTGAAGAATAATGCAGTGTTTGTAGTTAATGAATAAGCTTTATGTAATGATTTTATGCTTAAATGCTATTATGCCAAATTTTAAGATTCACTATGCCCTTTTCTATGCATACATTGGTCCTTGTATTTATAAATGTATATGTAAATACATTTGTGTATATTTATGTTTATAATGTACATGAGTGTTGTTAACATTGTTTAGCAGCTGATAAAAATAAATTTGGATGCCTTTAAGTACTTGTCTAAAATCACTATATAGTAGTATTCATGTAGATGTAAACAAGGAAGAAATGGGAGAGGCCCTGGTAGCTGATATGAGGTTGAGATATGAGGATTTATGTTATGATCTAACCACTCTGATGGTTATGCTTATACTTACTATTTGTCAGGCATTGTTCTAAATTATGTTTCATCTATCCATGGAAAATCATAGTAACAACCCTAATACAAAGATTCTTTGATTACTTTCAGTAAAAAGTAAGAAAAATGTAAAGGACTGAATTGAGTAATTTTCAAAAGTTATCACAGTAGATAACTGTGTAAGAATGCAGTTTCAGAGAATTACTCGATTTTATCTGAGCATTTTCTACTGTATGATCTAAATCATATTAATATTGTGCCTCAGAATGAGTCCTTGATTGAGTCCTCTTCATCAACTACTTGGAACTATCCAGCTGGGAACTTTGTCTTCCTCCTTAAGATTTTTTTTTTGTTGCTTTAACCATATAAATTTTCAAAGATTGCATATATATAGCCCCTCTTCTCTGCCAAGATTCCATGGTACAATGACCATGGGATGAAGAAGCAATGTTCATGGTTAATCATGGAGAATGCTAGTAGAACTATTTTTATTTCCTCTGTTTCCCCCTTAGGCTCTACTGTCAAAACATTCTAGTTCCAAAGTGAAGAATGTTCCAAAGGGAACAATATTCTATTGAACCAGGAATCATACCTTTCTCTGAGTAAAGTGAACATCTTCTGCCTCTACAGCTGATGAATAAGGAAGTTATGGGGCCAGGAGTTTTAGAAAAAAACCAGAAATGGTGCTGTGACATAAGTTGCAGAACTCTAGCCTCAAGAAAGCCCAAGGACAACGCTCAGTCCATGAGTTCAATCCCAAGACCAGCAAAAAAAAAAAAGAAAGAAAGAAGTTACAATACTGGTGTGGATTATTGATCCTAGATCCTAAGAGAAAATTGGACTATTGGTCCATAAAAGAGACAATGAATATAGATTATGGTATTCCTTAATACTACTGTGTCCTGGAATTAGAAGCAGTAGAGAAATTGTGATGAGATAATTAATGGGTGACTCATATTAACTCTGATGTGTCAGTAATGAAGATCATCACTAAAGAAAAGGGAACATGCCTAATTTTCACACTTTGGATTTTAAATGTCCATAGAAAGCTATGTGTTAAAAAAAAAAAACAAACAAACCACAACAACAACAAAAATATGGTCTTGGGTCAGGAGTGTAGCCTAGTGGTAGGGTGCTTGCCTAGCAGGCACAAAGCCCTTGGTTTGATTCCTCAGTACCACACACTGAGAAAAAGCTGTAGGTGGTCCTGTGGCTCAAGTGGCAAGGTGCTAGCCTTGAGCAAAAAACATCCAAGAACAGTGCCCAGGCCCTGAGTTCAAGTCCTGGGACTGGAAAACAACAACAACGACAACAACATAAACGTCATGGTCTTCAAGTTTTGATGCTATTGTCAGGTGTAGGAATCGGGGCCCAGTGGAAAGTCCTTACTTATTGGGATATTTTCTTGCTCCTTCCTTGTTTTCTTTTGCTTGGTAATATTCTTTTGCTTGCTCTGTCACATACTTCTTTCATGATACTCAAGTTAGCCAAATCTCTGTGTGAAAAAAAAAATTTATTCTTGCTATTTAATCATATTAATTAGGCATTTTATTATAGTAATGAAAAAAAAATCTAGCCCAACAGAGGAGATGTTACCCAAGGTCAAGGTGCATAGGAAATGAGTAGAAGAATAAGAATGTAATTCTAACTAGTAATTAAAGCCAAGTAGCTAGTTGCAGACTTTTGATTAATCTCTATCTCTCTATCATCTATCTATCTATCTATCTATCTGTCTGTCTGTCTGTCTGTCTATCTATCTATCTATCTATCTATCTATCTATCTATCTATCTATCTGCCTATCTATCTATCATCTAGGGAACTGTTCTATAGTGATTTTTGTTAATATATTTAGAATATGTATAGAGTTATGAGTGAGAGAGAAAATCTAATATTTTATTTTCATTCTTAACACTTATAATCCAAATTGGTAAGTATGAGAATTGTTTTTTCTCATGTTATTTCAATTATGGAATTGTCAAGAAGTGTGACTATTACCATAGCCATGGAGAAAAGAGGTTGTTTTCAGTTACAAATAGACTGGACACAGGTCAGGGGGAAATTGGACTTTTCTGTTATCTTTATTTGAATAATATGGTGGTCAGTCGTAATTTTCAAGCTGACTGGATTGAAAAACATACAGGAGACTGATAAGACATAGCCCTGGGTGGGTTTGGGTAGGCTTTTTCAGAGACAATAAAATCATAATGACTCTGACCTAAGGAATTTTTTGATGGATTTGGAGTCTGGTGACACTGTTGGGACTTTGTGTAAAGTTCGATGTTGGCCCTTCAGATATGGCTCGCTACTGCATGTTCTTGGAGCTATGTACATCTTGACTTGGCTCTTTCTTATGTTCCTTTCCATGCCTACATCTTAAAGCACCTCTGTTCTTCCTCACCATCCCTTCTACGATGAACCGAAGCTTGTGAAACCATGAGAAAAATAAAGCTACCGAAATTAATGTGCTTATGTCCAAACAAGCAGGCAGGGAAGTAAAACAGATCTCGTTGATATGTGTAGGTGCCAAGTTGATAAAAAAGGAACAGTAGCATGTGTTTTATGTGCCAATTTGCCTAAGCAATATTGCCTTTCTGTTCACTCAAGCACCGCTAATCTTGGTGCTGCTGTGATGGAGTTTTTTTAAAATTGTGGCTAACACCTGCAATCAATTGACTTTAAGTAAAGTAGATTACTGTCCTTAAATCTGACCTCATCCAATTAGTTGATAGGTCTTAATTATAAAACTGAAATTTCCCTAAGGAATTATTATGGTCAAGAATGAAACAACAGTACCTAGCTAGGAATTTCTGGCTTTGAACAGCCTGTTCTGCAGAGTGAGGACTGGCCACACTACAATTTACACCAGGAAATTCCTATACATGCATAGGTATGTCTGTATGAAGTGAAAATGGAGACACACAGTCACACAATAGTTACAGGATTATTCTCTTTTCCACAACTGATAGTGAATAGAATATGATTATAAGATAAATTATTTCTCCATTCAGCATGGCATTTTCTTACCGATATTCTCTAAGCAATAATAGGAAATAAAAATGATTAGAATTTGCACTTTATTAGATAAAATAAATAATGTGATGTTTATTTACAGTATGCAGGGATACATTCAAAAATAATACAGGAATACTTCATTGTCTTCTATAATGGACATGATTTTAATATCCAGAGGGTTTCCTGAAACCCATTACCCTGAATATCATGGACCATGTTTGTATAGAGAAGCTCCTACTAGCTGTGTGTAGTAGAGAACCTTGACTGATATATCCTGGCAACGATAAATACAATATCCATTTTTAAATAATATCCATTCTTTAACTGAGATTTGTAACCAAAATAGACAAGGAAATGTGATATAAATGATTTATCATCAGTTTACTTACCCCTGCTCTCTTCAGGATACCATCTTGCTTCACATGGTTTTGCTCAGTGAGTGGCTTGTCTCTCTTGCATCAGAGTATGATTATGTTCGTTCTAATTTCCTCTGTGTGTTGTTTGTAAAGAAGACTTTGACAGAGAGTTGTGAAAAAAAAAGAGTTATCTAAATAGAAAAAGTGGTATCGATCTCTCCAGAGACTCAGGCTTAAATCTGCTCTCTCTCTGTGTTTTCCTCTTCTCCTGGTTATTCAAAATGGATTGCTTCTGTTTGGTGTATCTCCACTATGGCTTTTACGTAATGGTTTATTTTCCACCAATTTGGTTAGTTTAAATTTTGAGCTATTGACCTAACTAATCATATGATTTTAAGTAATTTCATATTCCTTCAGACTAGATTTCTACAGAATATTAATTGCTTATAGATTCCTTGTATATTATGTTATTTATAATATAGATACATACGCTGTGTCATAAAACATTTATATTCTATAATGAATTGCTGTTTCATTCCATACCAAAGCTAAACATATATTATACCATTCTTCTTATATTATATTATGTATAGTAAGTTTTACAACATGACACTCTTCTAAGTTCTTTAAGCATTAACCTTCCAATGAATCAAAACCTCTCTTACAAGCTGTAATTCTGTTTTCTTTTCTTTTCTCTTTTTCATACTTACAAATGTCACTGTTCTCCGAGACAAGGATGCCCACTCTCTCCACTCCTCTTTAACATAGTATTAGAATTCCTAGCCAATGCAAAAAGGCAAGAAGCAAGCATAAAGGGGATCCAAATGGGGAAAGAGGAAGTAAAACTTTCCCTCTTTGCAGATGACATGATTCTGTATTTAAAGAATCTTATAGACTCTACTCGTAAGCTCCTTGAGCTGATTCAAAACTTTGGAAGGGCAGGCTATAAAATTAACCCTCAAAAATCAACTGCCTTCCTCTACGCCAACAGTGAGAGGAACGAGGCAATACTCAGGAAAGAAACTCCTTTTGCAATAGCCTCAAAGAAAATAAAGTACCTAGGAATTAGCTTAACTAAGAATGTAAAGGACCTTTTTGATGAAAACTTTAAAACCCTGGAAAACGAAATTAAAGCAGAACTAAGGAAATGGAAAAACTTCCCATGCTCCTGGATTGGAAGAATCAACATCGTGAAAATGACAATCTTGCCAAGGGCAATCTACAAATTCAGCTCAATACCCATCAATATCCCAATGTCATTCTTTAAAGAAATGGAAGAGTCAATCCAAAATTTCATATGGAATAATAAAAGACCCCGTATAGCAAAAACACTTCTTAGCAGAAAGAACAGCGCCGGAGGAATTTCAATACCAAACTTTAGACTCTATTACAGAGCAATAATTATCAAAACAGCATGGTACTGGCACAAGAACAGGCCTGAAGACCAATGGAATAGAACTGAGGACCCAGATATTAAACCACAGACCTATGGCCACCTAATCTTTGATAAGGGTGCCAAAACAATAGAATGGAAGAAAGATAGCTTCTTCAACAAGTTGTGCTGGCAGAACTGGTTAAGCACCTGCAGAAAACTAAAGTTGGATCCTTCTTTGTCACCCTGAACTAGAATTAACTCCAAATGGATCAAAGACCTGGAGGTAAAAGCTGACACACTGAAAACTTTACAAGAAGGAGTAGGAGATACACTAGGCCTCCTTGGCACAGGTCGAAACTTTCTTAATAATGACCAAGAATCACAACAAATCAGAGAAAGGCTGGATAAGTGGGACTGCAGTAAACTGCAGAGCTTTTGTATGGCAAAGGACATAGCTAGTAAATTACTTGGGAAGCCTACAGAGTGGGAGAAGATCTTCACCAACCATACAACGGACAAAGGCCTCATATCCAAAATATATCAACAGCTCAAAAAATTAAATCACTCCAAAACTAATCTCCAAAGTAACAACCATTCCATTAAAAAATGGGCCAAAGACTTAAAGAGAGTCTTCTCTGAAGAAGAAACAAAAATGGCCTATAGACACATGAAGAAATGCTCAACATCTCTGGTCATAAAAGAAATGCAAAACAACACTAAGATTCCACCTCACTCCAGTTAGAATGGCCAGGATCAGGAAAACTAATAACAGATGCTGGAGGGGATGTGGCCAGGAGGGATCCCTACTGCACTGTTGGTGGGAGTGCAAACTCATTCAACCACTATGGAAAGCAGTATGGCAGTGCCTCAAAAGGCTAAACATAGAGCTTCCCTATGACCCAGCAATTCCACTACTTGGCATTTACCCAACCATCCAGAAACTAGGGCATACTAAATCCACTAGCACATCAATGTTCATTGCAGCATTATTCATCATAGCAAAGATATGGAACCAACATAGATGTCCCTCAGTTGATGAATGGATCCACAAGATGTGGTATTTGTACACAATGGAATTCTATGCTGCTGTCAGAAAAAATGACATCACCCCATTTGTTAGGAAATGGAAAGACTTAGAAAAAAACATATTAAGTGAAGTAAGCCAGACTCAAAGGAACTTAGGCTCAATGGTTTCCCTCATTCATCATAACCAGTAGAAACCTTGGGCTCTAATAGCAAAGATTAGCAATAGTGCAAAAACTTGATACATAAGGCCATATAGTATGAAGCTAATTGAATTGACTTCTAGGATATTGAAACAAAAGCCATATAATGAATGATTGCTGTCCTTAAGGTGCTATGTTATCTCTCATCTCTTTTGCTGTTCCTTTGTTATCTCATATTGTCACAATATCTCACTTTGTTATCTGATATATTGGATACATTTGTATTTGGTTCCTTGAAATTGGAGAGGGAAGGGGGAAAAACCAAGAGGGGGTGTGGGGGGAGGGTAATGGGGACCAAGACATGTGGAAGGGTATCAATGTATGTGAATTAATGCACCTTCTATCTGGCAAATATCATGTAACCTTTTTATTAAATATAACAAAAATATTTAAAAAATGTCATTGTTCTCATTATTAGGTTAAAATAGTAATGTTTCTTCAAATATTTTTTAGTCATGTCATTTACATCATACTTTAAAGGGACTTTCCATACATGAGACATTGTGGGTTAATTTATGTGTGTAACTGCCATAAACAGAAATTCTTTTTAAAAAAGCCAAACTGTGAAGCATTACATGGAAAAATATCTAATTAATAAGGTTGAAGTATAACTCATTGGAACTGCAGTAAGCAAATAGTAAAAAAAAAATTATCATAATAATAGAAAAAAAGTTTGTTACTCCAAAATATTTTATGAATAAAGCCTTTGTTGATCATAAGCTAATTATTTATATCTATACAAGTAGAGTAATTAAAAGTATCAGAACTTAATAAGGTGATGTCAACATGGAAGCCTAGGGAGGACCTAGTTCCTGAATTGCCAGAGGAAAATTGTCTAAAACTCTAAGGACTAATTAGACTTTCTAGTCCCAAGGAAAAAAAGACAGAATTACAGGAAACATGAGTCAACTGAAAAGATGGTCTCTGAAACACACTCCAAAAAAATAAATTAAAAATAAATGATGTTCTTTGGCTTTATTATTTTTCATTTAACTAAAAATAAATTGTCCCTGAGAAAAAATATACTGACCAAACATGCCCTAATCTTTCATAAATTAATCCTACTAAGAAATTAGCTTATCAGAATGAGATAAAATAAACATGCATGTGTATATAAGTGATTATTAATGATAATGCCCATAATGGAATCATAATTCAACCTATATGGGGACTTCTTCTTGGGAAGATTAAACAATAACAGTTTATCTACTTGATTTGAAAGGAAGATATCAAGATGGTTAACAGAGGGTTAATGTGTAAATAATGTAGGAAGATGCCATATTTACAAATCCTGGAACTCAAATTCAGTGTTTCACAAGACACCTGGTGGACTGTGTTCCTTTTTAACGCACAGCAACATGCAAAAAGGTCATAAAATTGATGTCTCTACTTAATATGACTTTCACTATGTGCTAATTTTGGGTGCCATTCTGAAAAACAATAGCACTCTACAAACTTGCTTATTAAGAGTGCTCATGGTGGACTTATGGACAGCTGGGGAGTTGCCAGTTCATTCTGGGATTAAACATTGTTAAAGTTAATTCAGCTTAATATTATTAATTTTTATGTATATAGACTGATGATTGGATATTTTAAAAATCTGTGATTAAACATATAGAGCTTTAGGGAAAGATTAACAACTGTAGTCCTGTATGTTTACTCTCAGTCTAAGTTTTATGAGACCTAAAGACACCAGGCGTAAGATATTTGTCACTCTCCTAGAGGTCACAGTTTTGAGAGAGATATACAGGTTTTCCTGTACACAAAGAAACTCAGGACACTTAGAGGGATACAGCAAAAGAGGTGCAGTTGTAGAATGCTTTTGTGGTAAAGAGGGCCATTTTGAAGCCTGATATTTTTATTTTTAATTTGTCAGTTTGTGAGCTAGCCCCACCACATTGCAGGGAAATATTATTTTTCTTTAAGAAATTGATGAAAAAATTTATCCCAGTGTGGGAGAATGCAGCTAAGAATTCTGCCTACACCTTCAGAAAAGACTAGACTGCTAATGAAGAAAATACACCCTCAGGGAATTTCCCACACAGTCCCAAACTGAGCAAAGGGTCTGGCAGTGTATTCAGAATGCCTTTCATTTGCTCCAAATGGTGCAGGGCAAAATGAGAGATCACTTCAGTGTCACAGATTTCTTATTATATATTCTTCTATTTAACACATGCCTTTAGTTTTCTTAACATCTACCTTCTGTTGAAATAATTCTCTACATGAAGCAGATAACCAGAGGCTCACATATGTAATTCCAGGTATATGGGAGGCTAAAATCTGAGGATCACAGTTAGAAGTAAGCCAATGCAAGAGCTAAACCACACAAACACACAAGACAAAACAAAACAAAAACAAACACAGAGTGCAGCTGCAGTTCCAGTGGTAGAGCACTACCATTGAGCAAATGTGTTTTGGGGTAATTTGCAGTCTGAGCATGAACAAACAACAGCAATAACAACAACAAACCCACATGTCTACATGAACAAACTATCTATGTCCTGTAATGCAAAGTTGCATTGCAGTAGCTCACTTAAATATGTTTTGTGAATAATTTATTTTCTTCTTTAATCCAGTAAGGCTTCTAGTCATTTTATCGCTGTCTTTGTCAGGCAATGGAAAAACAGCTGAACTGCATAGTCTAAATTCCAGACAATTGTAGCTGTAGATTGAGGGCTCTTATGCTTCTACACAATGTCAATGAGCAGGGTAAATGCAGCCAAGTGGAGAAATAATGGCAACAGAAGAAAGAAAACCAGGATCTTACATTCTCTTAGCTCAAATCATAACAGATTATCTACACTGAGAAAGGTAGGTAAAGAATAAAGAGACAATCATTTCTGTGACTATGCTTAAATCAGTATCATCATTTCTAAGAGAAATCATCCATCTATTGTCTCACACCAGCTCCACAGAAGGAACACAAGGAGATTGTTACAGAGATGGAGGGCAAACTATAAAGAGAAGGAAGATCAGAACTCTTCTGGAAAGAATTTTATAAATATAGAACATGCTTAAATAACATCCTTCTCATTGCATTTTCTGCATACAAATTATATTTATACATTAAAGAAATTAAGTCCTTTGATAAATATAGATGCAAAACTTCTTAACACAATACTGGCCTATCGTCTTCAGCAACTTATCAAAAAATATACACTATGATCAAACAGGATTCATCACAGGGATGCAATGTGGTTCAACATATGCAAATCAATATAATTCAATACATCAACAGGAGCAAGGACAAGAATCACATGATTGTCTCAATAGATGCAGAAAAGGCATTTGACAAGATCCAACACCACTTTATGTTAAAAACTCTGGAGAAACTAGGAATCCATGGAACATTCCCCAGTATAATAAAGGCTGTGTATGACAAACTCACAGCTAGTATTATACTTACTGGTGAAAAGCTAAAGCCATTCCCTCTAAAAGCAGGAATGAGACAAGGATGCCCACTCTCTCCACTCCTCTTTAACATAGTATTAGAACTCCTAGCCAGAGTAATAAGGCAAATAGGAAGAATAAAGGTGCTCCAACTAGGGAAAGAGGAAGTGAAACTTTCCCTCTTTACAGATGACATGATCCTGTGTTTAAAGGACCCTATAGACTCCACTCCCAAGCTGCTTCTGCTGATTCAAAACTTTGGCAAGGTAGCAGAGTATAAAATTAACCCTCAAAAATTAACCACCTTCCTAAATGCCAACAATGAGAACAAGGCAACATTCAGGAAAGCAACTCCTTTTGCAATAGCCTCAAATAAAATAAACTACATAGGAATTAACTAAGAATGTAAAGGACATTTTTGATGAAAAATTGAAAACCCTGAAAAAGGAACCTAAATCAGAACTGAGGAAAGGAAAAAAAAACCTCCCTTGTTCCTGGATTGGAAGAATTAACATTGTGAAAATGGTAATCTTGTCAAGGGCTATCTGCAAATTCAATGCAATACACATCAATATCCCAATGTCATTCTTTAAAGAAATAGAAGAGGCAATCCAAAATTTCATTTGGAATAATAAAAGACCCCGTATTGCAAAAACAATTCCTAGCAGAAAGAACTGTGCAAGAGGAATTTCAATACCAAACTTTGGGCTCTATTACAGAGCTATAGTAACTAAAACAGCTTGGTACTGGCACAAGAACAGGCCAGAAGACCAATGGAATAGAACTGAGGAGCCAGACATTAATCCACAGACCTGTGGCCACCTAATCTTTGATAAGGGGGTCAAAAAATAGAATGGAAGAAAGACAGCCTCTTCAACAAATGGTGCTGGCAGAACTGGTTAAGCACCTACAAAAAACTAAATTTAGATCCTTCTTTGTCACACTGCACCAGGATTAAAGACCAAATGGATCAAAGACCTCGGGGTAAAAGCAGATACACTGAAAACTTTACAAGAAGGAATAGGAGATACACTAGTTCCCCTTGGCACAGGTCAAAACTTTCTTTATGAGGACCCAGAATCACAACAAATCAGAAAAAGTCTGGATAAGTGGGACTGCAGTCTAATACAGTCCCAGTATGGCAAAGAACATAGCTAGCAAATTTACTACAAAGCCTACAGAGTGGGAGAAGATCTGCACTAACCATAAAACAGACAAAGGCCTCATATCTAAAATGTATCAACAGCTCAAAAAATTGAATCATTCCAAAACTAATCTCCAAAGAAACAACCATCCCATTAAAAGATGAGCCAAAGACTTAAAGAGAGTCATCTCTGAAGAAGAAATAAGAATGACCTATGGACACATGAAGAAATGCTCGATTTCTCTGGCCATAAAAGAAATGCAAATCAAAACAACTCTTATGATTCCACTTCACTCCACTTAGAATGGCCAGAATCAAGAAATCTAATAACAACAGATGCTGGAGGGAATGTGGCCAGGAGGGATCACTACTACACTGTTGGAACTCGTTCAACTACTGTAGAAAACAGTATGGCAGTTCCTCAAAAGACTAAACATAGAGCTCCCCTATGACCCAGTAATTCCACTACTTGGCACGTACTCAATCGTCCAAATACAAGGACATACTAAATCCACTATCACAACAATGTTCATTGCAGCACTATTTACCATAGCAAAGTTATGGAACCAACCCAGATGTCCCTCAGTTGATGAGTGGATCAACAAGATATTGTATTTATACACAATGGAATTGTATGCTGCAGTCAGAAAGAACGTCATTGCCCCATTTGTAAGGAAATGGAAAGACAGAAAAAAAAATATATTAAATGAAGTAAGCCAGACTCAAAGGAACTTAGGCTCAATGGTTTCCCTCATTTGTCATAATCAGGAGAAACCTTGGGCTCTCCTAGCAGCCATTTGCAATAGAACAGAAGCTAGATACATAAGGACATATAGTATGCTGCTAAATGAAAGGAACTACAGGACATAGGAACAAAAGAAATATAATGGAGTGATTGTTGTCCTTAATGTGCTATGTTATCTCTCATCTCTTTTAGTGTCCCTTGGCTATCTCATATTGTTACAGTAATTTCTCTTTGTTATCTGATATATTGTATATATGTGTATTTTGTTATTTGAAATTGGATCGGGAAGGGGGGAAAACAAGATGAGGGATGGGGTTGGGGGGGAGGGAAATGGGGACCAACACATGTGAAAGTGTATCAATGTATGTGAAGTAACGCACCTTCTATCTGGTGAATATAATGTAACCCTTCTATTAATTACAATAAAAATATTTGAAAAAAGAAATTAAGTCATGGTTACATATGTTTTAAATGATTGTTGGTAAGATATTTGATCACTGATTATCCAGGTCATCAACTTCCTGCATTTTAACAGCAACAATTATAGGTAAAAGACACAACAAAGCAAGACAAAAATATTGTCATTATTTCATCTTTGAGCATAGCTTGTTCTTATAGGTACCAGTTCTTATAGGTACCACTGCTCTTCAATAAATACATAAATACAATTTATTCTTAACCATAACAAGCATTGGCTGCTACTCTAATTCTACAAAAATATTGCCACCCAAATTAATTAGTGAATCCTTTCCATAACCAAACAGAATTTTAATTTGTATTTTCTATCTCAATAGTTCAGGATAATTATGGGAGGAGAATAAAGAGAAATCTTTCTCACATACAATCTGTAGTCTTAAGAGAATTGGGTATATTTAAAAATACTGGAACTTTGGAGCATCTTTTAATTTTTTATTACTGTTTTGAAGCTGTTTCTCCAGACATCAGTACCAAAAGAAAAAGAAAAAAAAATCTTAGTTTAATGAAAGGCACTTCACAAGTCTTTGTAAAAACCCATGAAAAATACATTTCAAAAGAAAGAGAAACTCCATTCATCCCATAAGTATAAACCAGAGGCTTCTGTTGCTTTTGTGTTTTCCTCGAGTGAGAAAGTATAGAGGAATTTAGGAATTGAAGTATGAAAGCAGCTCAAAATATCATTCAGATGACTTCATGCAGTAAGATGGGATCAGAATTGGTTAGTTCATCCAGTGGAGTTGAATTGCAAATATCATATAATTAATTATACATTTAAATAATGATTGCTAGAAATCATTCCTGACAGAAATGTTCTTCTTTATCTCACTTTCTTCATAATAAGGAATTAGTAAATATTTTTTTCTAATTTTTATACACCCAGTTAATTGAATTATTAAATAAAACCCTTAATTTAGCCTTGGATAACCTGCAATATTCACACAATGCATACACTAGTATAGCATTGGCACACTCATCC
Organism: Megascapheus bottae; assembly: GCF_031878675.1. NCBI lineage: Eukaryota > Metazoa > Chordata > Mammalia > Rodentia > Geomyidae > Megascapheus > Megascapheus bottae. Next base: position 15,599,546 of record NC_143514.1, read on the forward strand.
AACACAAAGACAATCTTATAATAAAGTAGTGACTATCTCCTGTCACTTATGGTACACTTATATCCACAAATATGCTTGCAATATAGCATCTGGTAGAGTCAGTTGTTCACACTGGGATTACAGGGCTCCATGTTGTTTCAGATCAGCACAGCTGCCCTATTTATAAAAGGAGTCCTTTACATTATATGTCTAGTCAGAATAATCTCAAAATTCAACAACTGAAATGAAATCACTCTTCAATGTATGCCCCTTCTGTATTACACGTATGAATTTATACACTATTTAAATTCTAAGCATAAACATTCATAAGACATTAAAATGACACATTGCAAGTATAAATATTTGTCATATGTTTCATATAAATTCTAATTTATACTCAGCCTTTTAATAAAACAATAAACTAAAAAAAGTTTAAAAACGTACATATATTGCCAGATTTTAGATTTTTCATTTCCATTAAGTTTATGTTGAGATTGTCTCTACTGTTTTATATAATAAAATAAACTTTTATTTATACCATGAATATGAGATACTGAATACATAATACATGATAATATTTTCAATTTACATGTTTAAATCCAAACAAATGTTATTTCCACAAAACAACATAATTATGAGAAATTACAATGGTGTTAAAGAATGGTTGCAATTGCTTTGATTGACATCTTCCATTTTGAGATATAATCTATTGTTTTTAAGTTTTACCATACAATCAAGATTGTTTCTACTTTTTAATTATTTAAATGGTAAATTTTCTTTCCATATGTTTTTTTAAATTATGTTTTTGTCACATACTGTTATTCTGAAATAATTCTTTCAGGGTTATTTCTTTTTTTATCATTTTTACTGTTATCCTGAAATAATTTTTTATCATTTTTAACTGTTATCATGAAATAATTCTGGAAGTTATTTCTCTTTTATATCATTTTTTAGTGCACAATTCAGAGATTCCTAGCACTTCAGCATGTCTGCTGCTGTTGCTGGATGATGAGGTAGAACACACCCTTGACACTGATTCTGTCCCTGGTCTCCACAGCCATTTCCTCAGAGATGATTACACAAGGCCTCCCCAAATTTGTGTTCCTCACTGGCTTATTGACAAGGCAACATCCCAGTGGTGATTTTCTGTCCCTGGGCTTCTGAGTTGTGCCACACTTTTAAATGGATTCTTCTAAATAACACAAAGTTGACAGTGGCTCTTGCATCACCAAATTAAATGCCTGGGAAGGAATGTCTTGGACCTGATTATGTTATGATTTTGAGGTCACTGACATTCTTTCCTCAAGGTTTTATGCTTGCCCTGAGTATTTCTGTACGCAGTCACCCCTTCAGATTGCTTTCCTTCCTTTCCTTTCTTCTTTCTTTCTTTTTCCATTCTTTCCCTATTTCCTTCTTCCTTATCTTCAGAAAAGCCATGGTAGGCTGTGGCTCAGGTAGTAGAGTCCTAGAAAGGATTCAAGCTGGAAGTTCAAGCCCCGGGCTGGAAAATGGAATTAGAACAAGCAATACAAAGTCAGAGGGTTGTCAGTGCTTTGTAAATTTACAGCAAATTAAAGGGATTTGTAGATAGTTCCTTCAACGTCCTGATCCACTAAAGTGAGCAGCAGTAAGTGTGATGTTCACATTTTTATCACTTTAGCTACTTGCCTCAATTTCTAAATTTCATTAGACTAGATTTTGTGAAAAAGAAATTGTCAGGCTTGGTTTCCCACCATTAGCAGAATTATCATGATCTCTATAAATCCAGGTCTAAGAATTTGCTTTTATTTATTTTTATTTTTCTAGTCCATGGTTAGAATCTTTGTTTTCCATTTTCTTTCTTTCTTTCTTTCTTTCTTTCTTTCTTTCTTTCTTTCTTTCTTTCTTTCTTTGTCATTCATGGAGCTTGATTGCTAGGCATAGGCATTGTCCCTTCAGCTCTACCACTTGAGCCACAGTGCTACTTCCTTATTGTTTCATCTCTGAGTTGAAACTCAGAACCACCCACTTACTTGGCAGGTTTTCTACCATTTAAACCAAGCGCTGTTCCCTTTTATGTTTAGTTATTTTTCAAAAAGTATCATGTTCATCTGAGCAATACTCTCCTACAGACACCTCTAGAATAGCTGGAATTCCACGAGTAAGATACTGTCCCAAGCCAGGGACTTATACTATTTTTAGATCTTATTTTAAATTTTCCTAATTTAATCTATACATACTGGAAGTATTAATGTATATTTTGTGAGATCTGTCTTCATTGCCTAAAACACCTGCTTTGAGATTTAGTTATGTTACCTGGATTTTTTCTGGGGTCTATATTCTCAACCTCTATTCTCTATCATGTATTTGTATGTCCTTTTAGGAAATTATACTGGATTATTTATAGTAGCTTTGTAATATTTATCTTAAATCCAAAATCGGGATATTCTGTCACAAAAAGTGCAGTTTAGAAATGGCATTTTGATTCTATTTTTTTGGCTCCCTTGTCAAAGATTAGGTGGCCATAGGTCTGTGGTTTAATATCTGGGTCCTCAGTTCTATTCCATTGGTCTTCAGGCCTGTTCCTGTGCCAGTACCAAGCTGTTTTGAGAATTATAGCTCTGTAATAGAGTCTAAAGTTTGGAATTGAAATTCCTCCAGCGCTGTTCTTTCTGCTAAGAAGTGTTTTTGCTATACGGGGTCTTTTATTATTCCATATGAAATTTTGGATTGCATCTTCTATTTCTTTAAAGAATGACATTGGGATGTTGATGGGTATTGCATTAAATTTGTAGATAGCTCTTGGCAAGATTGTCATTTTCACAATGTTGATTCTTCCAATCCAGGAGCATGGGAGGTTTTTCCATTTCCTTAGTTCTGCTTTAATTTCCTTTTTTAGGGTTTTAAAGTTTTCATCAAAAAGGTCATTTACATTCTTAGTTAAGCTAATTCCTAGGTACTTTATTTTCTTTGAGGCTATTGTGAAAGGAGTTTCTTTCCTGATTATTGCCTCATTCCTCTCACTGTTGGCATAAGGGAAGGCAGTTGATTTTTGAGGGTTGATTTTATAGCCTGCTACTCTTCCAAAGCTTTGAATCAGCTCAAGGAGCTTGGGAGTAGAGTCTATAGGATTCTTTAAATACAGAATCATGTCATCTGCAAAGAGGGATAGTTTTATTTCCTCTTTCCCTACTTGGATCCCCTTTATGCTTGCTTCTTGCCTTATTGCACTGGCTAGGAATTCTAGTACTATGTTAAAGAGTAGTGGAGAGAGTGGGCATCCTTGTCTCTTTCCTGATTTTAGAGAGAATGGCTTTAGATTTTCACCATTAAGTGTAATACTAGCAGTAGGTTTCTCAAACACAGCCTTTATTACATTGAAGAATGTTCCATGGATTCCTAGTTTCTCCAGAGCTTTTAACATAAAGGGGTGTTGGATCTTGTCAAATGCCTTTTCCGCGTCTATTGAGACAATCATGTGATTTTTGTCCTTGCTCCTGTTGATGTGTTGAATTATATTAATTGATTTGCATATGTTGAACCAGCTTTGCCTCCCTGTGATGAATCCAGTTTGATCATAGTGTATAATTTTTTTGATGAGTTGTTGTAGACGGTTGGCCAGTACTTTGTTGAGAAGTTTTGCATTGATGTTCATCAAAGATATAGGTCTATAGTTCTCTTTCTTTGATGAATCTCTGTCTGGTTTGGGGATCAGGGTTATACTGGCTTCATAGAATGAGTTTGGTAAGGAACCTTCATTTTCAATTTCGTTGAAGAGCTTGAGGAGTATTGGTGTGAGCTCTGCTTTGAAGACCTTATAGAATTCAGCTGTGAATCCATCTGGCCCTGGGCTTTTCTTAGGTGGAAGTTCTCTAATTGCCATTTCTATTTCAGAGCTTGAAATAGGCCTGTTGAGTTGGCTTAGTTCTTCTTGGTTCAGTGTGGGTATGTCAATATTGGCTAGGAATTCATCCATTTCATCTAGATTCTCAAATTTGTTGGCATAAAGGTTTGAGAAGTATTCCCTCATGATATTCTGGATCAACAAGTTGTGGTATTTGTACACAATGGAATTCTATGCTGCTGTCAGAAAGAATGACATCGCCCCATTTGTTAGGAAATGGAAAGACTTAGAAAAAAATCATATTAAGTGAAGTAAGCCAGACTCAAAGGAACTTAGGCTCAATGGTTTCCCTCATTCTTCATAATCAGTAGAAACCTTGGGCTCTACTAGCAGAGATTTGCAATAGAGCAAAATCTTGATACATAAGGACATATAATGTGAAGCTAATTGAAAGGACCTCCAGGATAGTGAAACAAAAGCCATATAATGAATGATTGTTGTCCTTAATGTACTATGTTGTCTCTCATCTCCTTTGCTGTCCCTTGGTTATCTCATATTGGTATAGTATCTCACTTTGTTATCTGATATATTGAACTTATTTGTATTTGGATATTTGAAATTTGATAGGGAAGGGGGGAAAACCAAGACGGGTGGGGGGTGTGGGGGGGGAGGGAAACGGGTACCAAGACATGTGAAAGGGTATCAATGTATGTGAATTAATGCACCTTCTATCTGGCAAATATCATGTAACCCTTTTACTAATTACAATAAAAAAATTATAAAAAAAACAAGAAATGACATTTTGAAAAGTTTGCTTCATCAAGTTTCACTACCCCCTATAAAATTCTTTAGTCAGCCTGATTCTGAATAAATGAACATTCCCCATGTATATGTGTTGGCATGGGAGTTTGTATTTTGCATTCACAAATTACAAAAAAAAAAATCCACATGTGAGAGAAAATATACTTGGGACTGAATTGCGGTATTGATTCTCCAATACCGCAGAGCAGCCAACAGCCAAAGGCAGAAGAGTAAGTAGTCCAGCGGGTAGCCTGGTGGGTCCCCAAACCCACCGGGAAAACAGAGCAGGTGGCTAGCTATAGAACTTAACTCAGACCCCCTCCACCCTGCCCGAGAAAGACTGGCAAGTGCAGAGGGGCAAGGAATTTAGAATCCTGTCCCTTCCCTCAACAGCCTCCTCCCCCAGGCCATTGGCTGGAGACTGACAGGCGGATGGGGCACTAAGACACAGCACCCCACCTAGGGAGGCGGAGGTGCCCAGCCCCACTCTCCCAACAGCCTCCTCCCCAAGGCCTCGGACTGGAGACTGACAGCTCCCCACCAAAGGGGGCAGAGGTGTCCCAGCTACCACCCACCAACAGGTTTCTCTCCCAGGCCACTGGATCTGGAGAGTGGGAGGCACTGAGACCGTGCCTTTCAAAAGCAGGTGGGATGTGCGGGAGTCAAGGAGCCAGCATCTGTCCCCCTCAAATCTTGAGCCAGGCACCCTCCAGCAAGGAATCCCCAGCAAGACAGCACCAAGGGGCCTCACACAGTCACAGACTCTGGCCAAAGTGGTGGAAACACAGCAGGAAACTGAAGGGCAGACCAGTAGCCAAGCTCACCTTCTGAGGATCAGAAAGCCACTGCTCTGCCCTCCACTGTGCCCCGCCCCTGGACACAGAGCAGAAACTAGCTGGTCCAGCTGAGAGCTCCTGGAAACCACCAAACTCCAGACCCTTGGCCGGGGGGCCTGCCCCTGGAAACAGCGTAGGAAAACCAACCATCGGCCCAGCGTACTGAGACTGAAGCACACAGACCCATCCCACAGCCCACTGTGAGGCCACTGGTTGGGCTGAGAGCTAGTGCTGCAGTGGCACACAGCCTTTGGGAACAGGCAGAACACTTGCAAAAACTTCAAGCTCTGACCTAGTCAGGAGCGGAATCAATTTGGCTGAGAACCACACATATAGACAGATTCCCAGAACCACCGGTCCCAATCCAAGTAAAGACCACAGAGTGAACTACAACAACAGTTCTCGATGCCTAGAAGAGCATAAAGATGAATTACAACATACATAAATAATCAAAGTCCTACACAAAGGAAACAAGAGTGAAGGGGTGGGAACAGAGAATCACCACCTTGGAAAGATTAGACAGAATCCACCAGATAGAACTCCAGGACCTGGTAGATACAGCAAAGAAGTCTAACCTTCATATAATAGGGATTGATGAGGGAGCCGAATTGCAGGACAAAAGAATGCAACCCTTATTCACCAAAATCATAGCAGAGAACTTCCCCAACCTCAAAAGGGATAATACTCACATTATTGAAGGTTCCAGGACCCCAAACAGGCAAGATCCTAGAAGGAACTCATGTAGACAGATCATAGTAAAGACACTAGACCCTAATACCAAGGAATTGATCTTAAATGCTACAAAAACAAAGAAAGAGCTATACTACAATGGGAAAAAATTAGAATTACAACAGATCTCTCCATGCAAACCCTAAATGCAAGAAAAGCTTGGGAAAATATCATTGATGTCCTGAAGACCAACAACTGCCAACTCAGACTGATATATCCAGCAAAACTAGCATTTACATTTGAGGAAGAAACAAGAATATTTCACTCCAAAGAGAAGCTTTATGAATATGTGCACACTAAACCAGCATTACAAAAAATATTAACCAATCGAGAACAAATTGTAGAACATCAAGAAGCCCCATCAAGAAGCAAATATCTATAATTCACTAAACACAAAAGGGGGGGAAGAGAGAGAGAAAGAAACTTAGAAGTAAAAATAAATAATGACAATAGACACTGACCACTTCTCCATAATTTCCTTAAATGTCAACAGGCTGAACAATCCAATCAAAAGACACAGAGCAGCAGACTGGATTTAGAAACACCACCCATCCATATGTTGCCTCCAAGAGACTCACCTCACTGCGAAAGTCAGAAACAAATTCCAAGTGAAAGGATGGAAATGAATTTTCCACTCCAATGCACCATGCAAAAAAGCAGGAGTAGCAATTTTAATCTCTGACAAAATTAACTTCTCAGTAAAATCAATACATGAAGATAGAGATGTCCATTACATATTAGTAAAGCGTACAATCCATGCCCATAATATTACAGTTATAAACATTTACTCCCTCAACACGGGAGCACCCAAATTCGTTAAACAAACTCTCTTAGAATTACAGAACAAGATAGACTCAAACACAATCATAGTGGGAGATCTCAATACACCACTCTCAACAAACAACAGGTCAACTCAACAAAAGTTAAGCAGAGACACCATCAACTTAAACGACACCATAGCCCAGCTGGACTTAACAGATATACACAGAGTCTTCCACCCAGCAGTGAAACTTTTTGCATTTTTCTCAGCAGCCCAAAATTGATTATATAATAGTTCATAAAAAAAAACTTAAGCAGATACAAGAGGACTGATATAATCCCATGCATTCTATCAGACCACAGTGGAGTCAGACTAATTCTGAACAATGCAGTCAAAGTCAAAAAACATTCAATCACTTGGAAACTGAACAACACACTTCTGAATAACTCCTGGGTAACAGATCAAATCAGAAAAGAAATTAAAAACTTCCTTGAATGTAATGGCAATCAAGAAACATCACAAAGGAACTTATGGGACACAGCAAAGGCAGTTCTAAGAGGCAAATTTATCGCATTAGGAGCACATATTAAAAAGACAGAAGAGCATGTAAGTAACCTAAAAAAAACCCTGAAACACCTAGAGGAGCAAGAAAAAGTTAATTCTAAAACAACTAGAAGGACAGAAATAACAAAAATAAAATCAGAAATATCAGAGATTGAAATAAGATCTACTATACACAAAATTGATAAATCAAAAAGTTGGTTCTTTGCAAGAGTCAACAAAATAGACAGACCCCTGGCAAGATTAATCAAAAAAAGAGAGGGGAGACTCAAATAAATAAGATTAGAGACCCCACAGGAACAAATATACAAATTCAATGCAATCCCCATCAAAATCCCAAAGACATTCTTTACTGAAATAGAAGATATAATCCAAAAATTCATATGGAACAAGAAAAGACTTAGAATAGCCAAAACAATTCTAGGCAAAAAGAGCAATGGTGGAGGTATTACAATACCAGAAGTCAAACTCTATTGTAGAGCCATAATGACAAAAATCACTTGGTACTGGCACAAAAACAGACCAGAAGATCAGTGGAACAGAATAGAAGACCCAGAAATAGAACCGCAAACCTATAGGCAACTTGTATTTGACAAAGGAGCCAAAGATATACAGTGGAACAAACACAGTCTATTCAATTATTGGTGCTGGCAAAACTGGGCAGCCACATACAGAAAACTAAAAATTGACTCTAGCCTTTCGCCATGCAAAAGCATTAACTCAAAGTGGATCAAAGACCTCAATGTCAGACCGGAAACCATGAAACTGCTACATGATACACTGGAACTCATAGGCACAGGCAAAAGATTCCTGAACAGAATACCAGGATCAAAACAGATAAGAGAGAGACTCAATAAATGGAACTACGTAAAAATAAGAAGTTTCTGTACAGATAAAAACATACTCACAAAAGTTGAGAGACAGCCAACCATCTGGGAAAAGATATTCACCAATAATACATCTGACAAAAGCTTAATATCCAGTATCTACAGGGAACTGAAGAAATTAATCCCCCCAAACCCAATAAACCATTCACTAAGTGGGCAAGGGAACTAAAGAGAGACTTACCAGAAGAAGAGATTAAAATGGCAGAAAAGCATATGAGAAAATGTTCATCATCTATGGTCATAAAGGAAATGCAAATAAAAACAACACTAAGATACCACCTTACCCCAACAAGAATGGCCAAGATTTTGAACTCAGACAATGACAGTTGCTGGCAGGGTTGTGGAGAAAAAGGAACCCTACTACACTGCTGGTGGGAATGTAAAGTAGTTCAGCCACTCTGGAAAGAAGTGTGGAGGTTTCTTAAAGAACTGAAAATAAACCTCCCCTATGATCCTGCCATACCACTTCTGGGCATCTACCCTGAACATCATAACCCAAGATATGATAAGGACATCTGCTCAACTATCTTCATCTCTGCACTATTCACAGTAGCCAGGTGATGGAAACAATCCAGATGCTCTACTGCAGATGAATAGATACAGAAAATGTGGTATATATACACAATAGAATTCTACATAGCCAACAGACAAAATAAAATAATGGCATTTGCAGGGAAGTGGATGAATCTAGAGCGAATCATGTTGAGTGAGACAAGTCAAGACCTAAGGAACAAAAGGCGCATGGTATCCTTAATATGTGGCTATTAAATCCAAAGAGTACAAGAGAGAGTACTCAATATCTGCATATCCAATGCTATGGACATGGTAATGGAAATATAAACATAACTATATAGATATATAAACCTATGACTCTAAAGACATAATGTTTTATTTCATAAATTAATGTTTCTATGACATACAAACCCTTAGCCTAATTTTGACTAAGCTCTAAATACTAAATCCCAGTGATTGTAAATAGAGATTCCCTTCTTGAACACTCATTTGTTAAACCTGTCATTTAAAATATGATGTAAAAATCAACGTTAATAAATTCTTAAAAAAAACAAACATGAGAAGTGGTATCAATGTATGAGAAGTAATACACCTACTACTTGATGAATGTAACTGTTACCCCTCTATACATTACTCTGACAATAAAAAATAAAAAATTAAAAATACATAATTCTATATTATTCTTTCCAGATGATTGAATAACATTTCAGTGTGTGTGTGTGACATTTTCGGTTTAGGTGAAGGGCTGTGGATAGAAAGATGGATTAATATGAATGAAAAGAAGACAAATACAGTCAGAATACTCAATGTACATATGTAATAAAGCAAATGGGAATTGGGATATGAATGGTGTGCCTGTTGGATTGGGAAAATGATGGAAGAGGTCAGTGATCAAGAAGCATTGGACAAGGTTGGGATGTAGCTCAGTGACAAAACCATTGCCCAGCAAATGTAATGTCTTTAATCCAATCCCCAGCACCAAAACAAAACTAAAGCACTGGACACATAGATATAATAGATTGTAAACTCCTTATATGACCATTTAAAGTTTAGAAAAATAGGGGCCAGGAGTTTGGCCTAGTGGTAGAGTGTTTGCCTGGCATGCACTAAGACTCAGGTTCAATTCGTCTGTACCACATATTTAGAAAAAAGCCAGAAATGGTGCTGAGGCTCAAGTGGTAGAGCTCTAGCTTTGAGAAAGTTCAAGGAGAGTGCTCAAGACCGGACTGGCAAAAAAAAAATGTTTAGAAAAATATTATGTTCTCCAAAGTTAAAAAAAATAAAATAAAATAGGATGTTAACATGTTATGATTTGTTTATTATTTTTATACTCAATATTATTATAAGTACAGAAGATAACACAATTAAATTGCAGAAAAATTATTAATAATTGTGTTTAGTAAACTTGCTGCCAAAGTCATGAATCCATGCTTTTTCTTTCTTTTGCTATATTGTTTTGTTTCTAAAGACTGACCTTGTGTTTGTGCAATAAAACCATTAAGACTACAGTTAATTTGTTATCAATATTTTGTTTTTGCACAATTAGTTATTTGACAGAGGAGATAGGTATGACTGAGAAAAGAAATTGAAGGCTTTACGGATGAGAAATTTATAATCTTAACAATAATGTATACTCCCATCATTTTCCCATAAATGTTATATATACCTCAATATCACAGGAAACAAAGGTTACAAAACATATATATGAGAGTTACTTGAAGTCTATTCTTTCAATATGTGTGTGCAAAATCATATTTGAAACCATTTTATATGTTTTTTCAAATATTCTGAATTCAGTTTGTTGATATTTAAAGCATATAAAACTTTTCCTGAAGAAAGCAGAGTATATGACTTACATTTGTATCCTTGATAGCATCAAATAGTCATTTGAAAATAAAGGAATATAAATAAATGTATGGATTTGTATTTTATTTCAAAATATATTTTCTGTTTTCACAATTTCATAAAGGTGAATAGTGTTCATTTTCTAAGAATTACATTAAGTTGGCATTTGCTCAACTCAATAGAGTGAAGCATATTTTATTCATCATAAATCTCATTAAAATATAAAACATTATAAAATTAGATTTTATAAGACATAACACAGTTTGTCACTGGTCTAAGTTTTAATATTTATTTTAATAATAGATATTCAACCAAAAATGTATGTTACATATTTCTAAAAATAACATTGAGTATATTATGTAATAATATTGCTTTAGTAACTTATGTTAAAATATATTCTGTGAATTCATTAAAACAATTGAATGTGTAAAAGGAAAGCACTCCTTAAATTTTATATTCAGCTATCACCAAAGGAAAGGTATATAACAACATATATTCATGTTCAAAAAAACATTGAATAGATGAACAATGTTTTGAAAAAAAGCACCATGACTTTTAACACTGGAACAAATAGATAATAGATAATTAATACATGTTTACTCCATGTTCTTAACTATTCTATTGTTTTACTTTGACCAAGGGACCCAAATACTTAAATTATGTATTTCCTTGTTGAAGGTTTTACATAATAGCTCCACAGTTTCAAAACATCAGTCACTTCTAGTTAAAGAGATTAGTTTGTCATTATTTGTGAATGTTCATTTCCCTTCAGACTATCTTAAGAAACACGATTAGAATTTACTTGCATAAATTATTACTTGATATTTCTGTGGCTGACATGCCTCAGTAAATCAGTAGCTATCTAGCCATAAAGTCTTCAATATCCAATTATGATTACATGATTTAGCATATTCTAATTCATCTAGAATATTTATAACAATATAAAATATTATGAGATATGTTTAAAATAAACAGAAATATTACGAAGAATGCTTCAGTAAATGCAATTAAAGGACATGCTCACTGACATTTAAGAAGGATGTTTTCTCATTTAATACAAATAGCAGGGAATTTTAAGTGCCTTTTTGGGGCTAGCAATATTAATACTTTAGATTTCTTAGTTTTCATCTCTAGGATTCATCCTTCCTTTAGGTTGTAACAGTTGGTTTGAGAAAGCAGAGCCAGTTCAAGTGTAAAATAAGTGAATCTGTTTTGCTGCCTTTCTGTTTTCATTGTATAAAACCAAATCTGATAGGAAAACAAGACAGGCAGGAGAGCATTTTCACATAGTCATTGGGTGGAAATATAAAATGCTGGTAGCAGCCTTTACTTGCCCCTCTACAATTCATTTTAGCTACATAATCAAGTACTGTTTCCCTATTCTATTGCTGGAAATAATCAGGTGTTCAAGCTAAGTTGTGCATTCAAGACCGTTTACCAGATCCCATGAGACTGAACTGAAGAAATTAGTATTAAACAAAAATGAATGTGTAGTTAAAGTACTCGGTTTGTAAGACCAGATATTAAGTAATGAACAATGGTAAGTAAATTAATGACAATAAAAAGAATTTACTGGTGTACAAACTAACTTTTTTTGCCAATCCTGGGCTTGAGCTCAGTGCCTAAGCACTGTCCTTGGACTTTCTCAAGACTAGACCTCTACCACTTGAGTCTCAGCACCACCTCCAGCTTTTTCCTATGTATGTGGTACAGAGGAATCAAACCCGGGTCTTTGTGCATGCTAGGCAAGCACTCTACCACTAGGCCAAAATCCCAGCCCGAAACTAACTTTAATTTACAATTCTATATATTTAAATATATTTTCATAAGTAAGTATACACACTGTGTTTACATATTTTAAACAATGTCTTCAAAGTTAATGAATGTAAATTAGGGAATCAAGGATTTGTATGTTAGTTTTTAAGTAGAATGAACAGAAAAACATTGCACTATCATCATGGCTAGTGAATGCTCATAAATTTTGCCAATCTCTCTAATGCCTTAGGTTAATATTCTGTAGATATTATACATCACAAGTTTGGTGAGGCCAAGGATATATCAAAATGTGTTTACAATGGCTAGAGAAGTTGGCTCATTTCTGTAATTCCAACTACTTGGGAGGTAGAGATAAGAGAATTAATGCTCATGGCGAGCCTAGAAAAATTGTTAGTGACAAATCATCTCTACAAAAAACTTGATTCCTGGTGGCTCATGCCTGATGTCAGCTATATTAAATATTTTGTACCTTTTCAGACTTTTTTCTCTTTTAGGGGCAGTAATGAGGTTGTGTTTTCTGCTTGTTCTAACAGCAATCCACATATTCAACTTTTAAAAAATGTTTTACATTGTTTTTTGTATGATGAGGTTTAGTCTTTTGACTGGCCAGTTCCTATATAGCAATTCTCTTTTTTTCACACCACTTGATGTACCTGAGATGTCAGGCACATGTGATCATCCCCAACTATTGGTTGACAAAGAGTCTTACAAACATTTTTCCCACAACCTCAAATCATGATCCTTCAATTACACGTACAAGCCATCATGCGTGGAAAACTATTTCATGTATTTATTGTAGGTCCAATTGATCCAAAATAAGTCATCTCTGAACACTTGGCATAACACAATCCATATAATAGTTTATTATAGGAATACTTGAAAGATAGGTTAGAAAGTGTGTAAAGGGAGTCATAGGAAAAAGTTTTGAGTTATTGTTTTAATCTTAGAAAACATCAATAAAATGATGTTTTAAGATGTTTAAAACCTACAAAATGTTTTAAGAAAGTTTCCCAACAAACACAGAACACTTACTTTTAACACAAATTTGGATGTCATTATATACTTATCTCCAAAACCACTCTGTGGGGGCCAGGAGTTTGGCCTAGTGGTTAAAATGCTTGCCTAGCATGCACGAAGACCCGGGTTCAATTCCTTGGTACCACATACATAGAAAAAAGCCGGAAGTGGTGCTGAGGCTCAAGAGCTAGAGCTCTAGCCTTGAGAAAGTCCAAGGACAGTGCTCAGGCCCTGAGCTCAAGCCTAAGACTGGCAAAAAAAACCAAAAAACAAAAAAAAAAAAACAAAAAAACACTCTGTGGCCTGCTTGTTTGCTTGTTTCTTTATTGTTGAGATATTGCCCAGAGGAGCCCAAAAGATAAACTTAGAAAAAAAGTTTTCATAGGAGCTGTTTTCAACATTTCCAAAGTATTAAAAAACCATGCTGAAGATTTAGAGAAAATGTTGGTGACAGTAGTCATAAAATAGGTGCTACAGAAAAACAAATGACAATTTCAGCCTCCGTAAAAAGGAATCAAATAAAATGCTTAGAAGTTGAGTTGTACAAGAAGTGGAAAAAAATCACTGCAGGTGCTCATAACCTATTTGACAGAAGAAAGAATAAGCAAATTTAAGATATGTCTGAGACTTTTTGATCTGAAATAGAGGAGAAAATGAGAGTAGAATATCTCTGCACAATCTGTGGGGTGCCATTAACTGTGTCACAAAATAATAAGATAAAAGAAAAAGAGAAGATGAAGAATGATTTGAAGAAATGACCAATTGAAAAGTATATTTAAAGGAAGCCTTAATCTCTTAGATGGTCTACAAAGACCATACATAAATGTCCAAACATTTTGCTACCAGATATAACAAGTTACTTAAAACTAAAAAGAGAGAAAATGCTTGAGAGTAACAAGAGAAAACCAGCTTAATGTATTTGTTGAATAACACTGAGATTCACAACTAACTTTCTTTAAGAATTTCCCTAAGACATCGGTTTAAGAGAAAATGAGGCCAGTTCTGATTTTGTGTTCTTCACTCAGGACATTATAAATATGACTTTCTAAAGTTTGAAAACTATCAGAAAATACCTCATTTTTTTCTCTGTTCTTTTGGAACTAAGTAAGACTACCCAAGAAGAATTGCTACTTTGGCTCTAAGTGTAAGCCAATATATGATATACGAAATAACCTGAGAGTTTATATTGAGAATGCTAAAATTGGTACCTTTAAAAAATTATACCCCACATAGATTGAAATATAGCTGGAGGACCAAGTTCTAGGTTAAGGCGGGAAGAATTAGGAAGAACAGAAAAGAACCCTGATTGGATACTTATTTATTTACTTATTTCACAGCTGGACCATGTATAAATAAGATGAAAAATTGGTGGTGTTTCCTAAAATCTTTCACCAATGAAAATAAAGAAAATTTCCTGTCACTAAAATACAGGAAACAAAGGGAATATAGTAAAGAAAAGGAAGTAAGTAATAATAACATCTGGAATGCATTGCATTATTACCAGATATCAGATTGTTAAGAACTATGATAAATGTTTCTGATGAGAGCTGTGTCAGCTCCTTCCCTGCTCAATAAACTTTTCACATCCCGATTGTGTCCTGAGTGGTCTCATACTATGTCCACTACTGGACTCCATTAAACCATGTCACCTATAGCACTTTCCAGTCTCTCCTGATTCTTGCCTAGCTCCTCAAGAAGGACACTTAGGCTGCATGCTGGTGGCTCAGGCTGGTAATGATAGCTACTCAAGAGACTAGGATAGGAACATCAAGGTTCAAAGCATTCCTAGACAGAAAACTTCAAAACTCAAGGCCAATTCATCAGCATTATGTAATAATCACCTGGTATATATTTGATGAAGACACAGAGGACTTGAGCTCAGAGATGTCAAACATTAGAAAGTTGAAAATAAGCCAGAGGTGGTAGATTTTAAGACATTCCTATAGTCCTTGCCTTCAGAAGCTGCCAGCAGATTAGATTGTTCAAATTCATCTAAGTAATGTAGCCACACATTGACTCAAAGAAAGGAAGAAAATAAGGGGCTAAAATGTTAATAATTTCCATTTCAACATTAGGCATTCCACCATCATGTTAGGATATCATACCACACCCCATAATTAGAATATCGTAACTAAAAATGGACAAATAAAATGGTCATGTTTTTATTTATTTAGTCATTTAAAAATATTTTATTGTAATTAGTAGAAGAGTTTCATTATATTCATCAATAGAAGATGTATTACTTAACAAACATTGCTATCCCTTCTCATATTTTTGTCCCCATTTCCCTCCCTTAACTCTTCCCCTAATCTTGTTTTCCCCCTTCCCTATCCTATTTCTAATAAACAAACATATATACAATGTATCAGATAACAAGGTAAGATACTGTAACAATATGAGATAACTAAGGGACAACAAAACAGATGAGAAATAACATAGTACATTAAGAACAACAACCACACTTTATATGGCTCTTGTTTCTATATCGTGGAGGTGCTTTCATTTAGCCTAATCCAATATGGCCTTATGTATCTAGGTTTGGCCCTGTTGTAATCCTCTGCTAGGAGGGTCCAAGGTTTATACTTACTTATTTATTTATTTATTTATTTATTTGCCAGTCCTAGGCTTGAACTCAGGGCCTGAGCACTGTTCTTGGGCTTTCTCAAGGCTAGAGCTCTATCAGTTGAGTCTCAGCACCACTTCCAGCTTTTTTCTATGTATGTGGTACCAAGGAATCGAACCTGGGTCTTCGTGCATGCTTGCCAAGCACTTTACCACTAGGCCAAACTCTTGGCCAAGTCATTTTTTCAAATTATAAAATGAGGTATAGCTTTTTCTCCTCAATTATTCAAACTTTGGTTTAGGTAATAGGATTGACCAATGTGACACAACTGCTAAGGTGGTGATTTGCACATGGTTGTTTGTGTGTGTGTTTTCCTTATGCTGGAACTCTGCACCAGCCATATCCTCAGCTTGTCTTTTTATTTATTTACTTACTTAGTTAGTTAGTTTTAGTCCTGCCTGGCATTCTACCACTTGAGCCACAGCTCTACTTTCAATTTGAGGGCATTACTTGGAAATGGCTTTATTGATAGGGAAAGACATTGAAGTTTCATTTCTTTTTGCTATTCCTGGAAGTTCACTGTTGCAAAGTCAAACTCTTGCTAGGATAGGACAGGAGGCAGAGAGAGATAATCAGAATTTAAACACACATGCCCAAGTACATGTCACCCTTTGCTTGAGTGTCCAAGGACAAGTGACGAGGCCTAGAGTTCAAGCCTCATGACCAACAGAAGAAAAAATATGAGAAATTATTTCATAATACAGACCTAAAAACAGAATCTTAGATCTACAGATCTGAGGTTGGGGTAGCCTGGGTGCATGATTTGGAGGTACCATTGACTTAAAAGTCTGAGTAAAGTTGAGTGAAAGACAACTATAAATCATTCAGAGAATGTAAATAATTGGGACATTTTCAGATGATAATCATAGACAAAGTGCCAGTGGCTCACATCTGTAATCAATCCTGTATGCTTAACAAGGCTGAGATGTGAAGATTTCAGTTTGAAGCCAGCCTGGGCAGAAAAGTCCTTGAGTCTTCAACCATCATAGAAAAATGAAAGTGGCAGCCGGGTGCCTGTGGCTCACACATGTAATCCTATCTACTCAGCAGGCTGAGATCTGAGGGCATGAAAGTCTATAAGACTCTTATCTCCACCTGAAAACCAGACGTGGAAATGTTGTTCAAGTGATAGAGCACTCACCTTGAGCTAAAGAGTTCAAGCCCCATAACAAACAAGAAACAACATTAAAAAAAAAAAAAGCCACACACACACACACATAAAATGAGAGTAGAGCAGTACCTCAAACGTTAGAGTGCCAGCCTGGAAGTCCAGGCCCTAATTTCAAGCCCCAGTTGTAGCAGACAACACACACACACACACACACACACACACACACACACACACGAATGTGAAACCACCTTGGTGATCAGTAAGAAGACAGACCCTACTAATTTGGCCCCAGTCAATTTTCAGTCTAGATGGAATGAATAAACAGAACCAGAGACAGTGTTAACTGAGAACTCCAGGAGTTAATGTTACTGTGTATCTAAGGACAGTATAAAGTAGGAATGGGAAAGCTTTTTATTTTTAGCCAGGGCAACTTGAATATTTATAACCTCATTCTCTCACCTGGGAGCTTTGAAAAAACTCCCAGATTTCTTGAGCTTCCAGTTGTCTTTGTGAGACCAAACAAAATGATTTTAAGGGTATCACATGGCCAAGGGCCAGACATTCCCACACTTGGTAGCAAATGAGAAATAAACAAGGAAAGTACAGTATGATGGAAAGAAAAGGAGATGGAAGGGAAAGCGAAGAACAGAGACCTAGATATCACCAAACACCTAGATGTGGAAGACGCACTTAGTGCCTATACGTATCTGTGAGAAATATTAACAGAATTGCAAATAAAAAATACTCATAAACACAAAGTAATGGGTAATACAGATGGCATGGTACCTATCCAATGGTTACTAAATCTTCATGATGAGGTAAACAAGTAAGCAGAAAACTGTTCCGTGCTCTCTAAACTGAGGCTGGCTGTCACTTCTGTGAAACCAATAACAAAACCACTCTGTTTCATCCCCAGATCTATTAAATTCTTCACTCAAGGAGATCAGGGCACTGTTGATATTTTTTTGTTTCCAAACAAAGCAAACCTACATTTGTTTTATTTCTCAATGTTGAATTTTTAAAATTTTTAAGCAGTACCATAAATACCTAACATTAGTGATACTGTAGGTGCTAAAACTAATGGAAGCCAAATGATAGCAAAATTTAGACTACTTGGAACCAAAGATTTATCTCTGCCCTTGCCTGTCTTTACTCCTCTCCTCCTTACCCCTTCCTTCTCCTCTCCTCTTCACCCCTATCATCTCCTCCCTCCCCTCCCTTCTTTCTTTCTTTCTTTTTTGCTAGTACTAGAGCCTCAAGTGCTTGCCCATTTTTAGTACTCCTAGCTGGTTCTCCACCACTTGAGCCATGCTTCTGATCTAGTCTGTGGAAATGAAATTTCACATACTTTTCTACTCAGGTTTGCTTCAAATTTTGATCCTTTGATCTCAATCACCACAGTAGGTAGAATTCTAGGCATTAGTCACCAGGCCCAGCTGCATTGAAATGTGTTGCTCCCTTAATTGGTTGATGAAGTTCTGAGGTAAGCACAAAGTTCATAAAACTAATGTTTTTCCTTTTGCTTTCAAAAAAACAGACAGAGCAATCAATCTGGTTTATGAATGTGTTCAATTCACTCATAGTTGATACTAAGGTGCCCATTGTATGTGAGCCAGCTGTTAACTGTTTTATTTGACTTTACAGGTTATGCTGTATTTTTTTGGCAGTCATGGGGCTTGAACTCTGGGCCTGGGCTCTGTCCCTGAGCTCTTCACCTCTAGGCTACTGCCCTACCTTGAGCCATAGTGCCACTTCCAGTTTTCTGGTGGTTAATTAGAGATAAGGGTCTCTCGGACTTTAGTGTCCAGGCTGGCTTTGAACCACAATTTTAGATCTCAACCTCTGATTAGGTAGGATTATAGGTGTGAGCCACATGCCTGGTTGACCTCTTGCTTTTTCTATGTATGTGGTACTGAGGAATTGAACCCAGGTCTTCATGCATGATAGGCAAACTACCATTAGGCCAAACTCCCAGCCCCTGGGCCATTTTCTAAGGGCTGTTTTATAAAGTTTGCTTCATAAGTAGCCAATACATTAAGGGTTTACTTATGAAATCAAAACCTTTGATTCACCATTCTTTCCATAATATTGCATTTTCAATTAGAACATTCTAAATCAATTTTTGAAAAGCTTTTCCATATATTGTGCCTAGTAATTTCTTTATTGTGGCTTTTTACCCAAGTATCTTCTTATTGTGAATTTTCATTTCTCTAGTTTGTGTATTTCCTATCAAGTGTAAACTTGGCCTTAAGCTACGTATCCATTAGAGTAGTCTTTAGCTCCCATTACTGTTGAGCACTGGAAAAGAGATGAGTCTAATTTGAGAGGAGCCATATGTATCAAAGTCTCTACTGTTTTCAGATTTAAAAAGTAGAAACAGATCCTCATCCCTCAGGCTCATAATCCTAACTAACCAGATGACTGGGATATGAGGATCAAGGTTCAAATCTCACCTGTGCAATCAAGCCCATGACACTCTTCAAGTAACCACACACAAAAAAAATCCAGAAGTGGAGATGTGGCTTAAGTAGCAGAATACCAGCTTCTATAACCCACACATCTGGAAAAAAAAAAAGCTCATGCCTGTAAGCTACTCAGGAGGTTGAGATCTGAGGATCGTGGTTAAATTCCAGCCCTAGCACTTAAGAGCCCACTTAAGAGCCTAAAGACCATGAGACTCTTATCACTAATTATTCAGAAGTTGGGCTGAGCCTCAAAGGGTAGAGCTGAAGAGCTCACAGACAGCACCCAAGCCCAGAGTCTAAGTCCCAAAACCCACAAACAAACAAACCCAAAGCACCATTTGAATTGTTACAGGGATAGAGAGGGAAGAGAAAGTGGGAAAGAGATTCTAAATCTCAGACTTCAACTACCATATTCTAGAACACGCCTGTGTAACTAGGTATAATCTAGATCCAGTGCCTTCATTCAGCTATGTGTATGAATGTCTCCATTTGGCCACAGATATGGATTGCAAGAAGAAGAGAAGGCAGTGACAACAGATTCAAAGAGACTGAGCCAGGTACACAAGTCCTGAACATTACTTCCCCTGAGCTGCTGCTGCTGTGCAAGTCCAATCTTTGACCTGAAGCAAAACTTGGATTTACAAAATTTAAAACCCAATGTCTAATAACCACCAAAAGGATTGTGTATGTCCCTAGTCCTCGCAACTGATACTTTAGACTTGGTGAAGAAGGCATAAGAGAGAGGTCTAGTTGAGCTAAGAGCCACCACCTTCAGTCATGTGGTTCCAGTACATGACTTGGTTCAGACCTGTGAAATGGAGTGAAAAAGTATGAATCTGCATGGTGTAGACAGAAATTTGGACTTTTATTTTTTTATTTTATTTTTTTATTGTAATTAGTAAAAGGGTTACATGATATTTGCCAGATAGAAGGTGCATTAATTCACATACATTGATACACTTTCACATGTCTTGGTACCCATTTCCCTCCCCCCCACACCTCCCACCCATCTTGGTTTTCCCCCCTTCCCTATCAAATTTCAAATATCCAAATACAAATAAATTCAATATATCAGATAACAAAGTGAGATACTATAACAATATGAGATAACCAAGGGACAGCAAAGGAGATGAGAGACAACATAGTACATTAAGGACAACAATCATTCGTTATATGCCTTTTGTTTCAATATCCTGGAGGTCCTTTCAATTAGCTTCATACTATATGGCCTTATGTATCAAGATTTTGCTCTATCGCAGATCTCTGCTAGTAGAGCCCAAGGTTTCTACTGATTATGACAAATGAGGGGAACCATTGAGCCTAAGTTCCCTTGAGTCTGGCTTACTTCACTCAACATGATTTTTTTACAGGAAGGAATAGGAGACTCACTAGGCCTCCTTGGCACAGGTCGAAACTTTCTTAATAAGGACCAAGAATCACAACAAATCAGAGAAAGGCTGGATAAGTGGGACTGCATTAAACTGCAGAGCTTTTGTATGGCAAAGGACATAGCTAGTAAATTAATTAGGAAGCCTACAGAGTGGGAGAAAATCTTCACCAACCAAACAACGGACAAAGGCCTCATATCTAAAATATATCAACAACTCAAAAAATTGAATCACTCCAAAACTAACCTCCAAAGTAACAACCATCCCATTAAAAAATGGACCAAAGACTTAAAGAGAGTCTTCTCTGAAGAAGAAACAAAAATGTCCTACAGACACATGAAGAAATGCTCAACATCTCTGGTCATAAAAGAAATGCAAATCAAAACAACTCTAAGGTTCCACCTCACTCCAGTTAGAATGGCCAGGCTCAGGAAAACGAATATCAACAGATGCTGGAGGGGATGTGGCCAGGAGGGATCACTACTACACTGTTGGTGGGAGTGCAAACTCGTTCAACCACTATGGAAAGCAGTGTGGCAATGCCTCAAAAGGCTAAACATAGAACTCCCCTATGATCCAGCAATTCCACTACTTGCATTTACCCAACCATCCAGAAACAAGGACATACTAAATCCACTAGCATAACCATGTTCATTGCAGCACAATTCACCATAGCAAAGATATGGAACCAACCTAGATGTCCCTCAGTTGATGAGTGGATCAACAAGTTGTGGTATTTGTACACAATGGAATTCTATGCTGCTGTCAGAAAGAATGACATCGCCCCATTTGTTAGGAAATGGAAATTTGGACTTTTATTAGGTTAGAATTTTGGGGGACCTCAGGTAACTTAAGAAATCTCTTTTAAAAATATTACTGAGAAATAGTTTGTATAATTTTTTTTCTTGGAAAATTTAAGATTTTGGTAAAGAACACTTGGACAATGTATAATTATAAGAAAGTGTCATCAGGGAATGGTACTGTGGCTCAAGGGGTAGGTCAGTAGCCTTGAGCTGAAGAGCTCAGGGGCAGCACCCAGGCGCAGAGTTCAAGTTCCACAATTGACAAAAATTCACCCAGAAAATGTCCTAGTCTTCATTCATAATAGATATAGGTTGTCATCAAGGATTAGTTTTCATATCTCCCAAGAGAAGGTTCATAGCATTATCACTCTGCAGAACATTTGCAATGGACACCATAGGAAATGTACACATTTGCATTTACCAAAAGTTTTAGTAAGCTTACCTTTCTTTTCCCACATTTCTAATTGGTCTTGCTGAGAAACTACCTTTTATCACACTTCATTTTTCAAGTAATGTTAGTATGTAGCAAGAGTCTCCTCCTGTCGATTGAAATTTCTTGTTATTTGCAGGTGTCTTTGTTAAGATATTAGATTTTTAGAGACACATAGAAAAACACTTTACTTGAGTATATAAACATGTTTTGGTCCATATTTATTTTCAAAGACAACATGGTTAATTGGAGATGTAAGTCTCAATCTTTAGTGCCAGGGCTGGCTTTGAACTACAATCCTCAGATCTCAGCCTCCTCAGATATCACCCTCCTGAGAAGCTAGGATTACAGGCATGAGTCACCACGTCCCACTTAAATTTAGATTTTTTAAACTGCCTTTTTGCTTCTGATGCAACTAGATTATTTTCCTAAGGTAGAGATTGCGTGAGTCTTGGCTCAGAGGATACACTACCTTGGGGAAAGATCAGAGAGCCAATAAAGACTACTTTTTACTAGTTGTGAGACCTAAAGCAAGTCCTTGAACTTTCTGGTGTCAGTTAAATGTATCTTCTAGATATCTGCCTCACTGTCCTCTGGAAATTCTATGCAGCCAACCTTATGTGTCAGACCAACATGTGGCCAAAAGCTGTTCTTCCCCGTGTCAAAGATTAGATGGGGTTGGGGTGGGGACAGATTAGGCCCAGCCATGGTAGATAGTGTTATGCTGGTGAAACCTGGGTCCCTACAGATCAGGCAGGTGGCCGACACTTAAGTTTACATTTGTAACCAAAGCAGTATTCTCAAGAATTCCCCCTGAGCTGTGTACTCTGCATAGCAAAGTCTAGAACTAGGTGGAGAACAGTATCAGAGCAACTAGTAGACAGTTGGCCAGCTGTCTGACTGATCTCTTCCCACTACCCAGGAGTAGATAGATGTTATCTCAGAGTCTCCACTCAGTGCTTCGAGTACATTGTCTACACTTGGGAGGACAGTGAAGGGATTAACAAATCTGCAAAGGTAATTTGGGCAGTCCTGCATTATGAAAATAATTTCCTTCAATGCTAGTTGATCGGAAAGCTTCGATACACTTGCCCTGTACTGACATATCTTCATGTATTCTCTTTTAAAAATATGAAAGTCAGAATTATTAATATTCTCTCTATCCTCTGCCTCTTTCTTGTATATATTCCTTTAGAATCTGAAGCATCTCTCTCTGGTCAACTATGGTGACTGTTACCAAGTAATTTTTTTATTCCATGCAACCAAACCAAACCTGTTACTTTCAGGCTAGCATGGAAACCTGCTCTGATAGAGGAAGAACTTGTTCTTTCAACCACTATCCAGGTGGTACTGCCTCTTAAGGTAAGGGATTACATTTTGTCTTCCTAGATCCCAAAATATGCTCTGGCCTCTGCATAAAGGAATTCCTTCCAATTGAGGGGGAGGAAGGCATGCAGACAGATGGCAGTGACTCACATCTGTAATCCCAGGTACTTAGGAGACTGAGATCTGAGGATCAAGGTTCAGAGACATCCCTGGCACCAAAGTCAGTGAGACTCATATCTCCATCGAACCACCAGAAAACCAAAAGTGGCAATGCAGCTCTAGGTGTAGTATGATAGCCTTGAGCTAAAGAGCTCAGGGATAACACCCAACACACAGGCCCAGAGTTCAAGCCCCACAACCAAAAAGGAAAAAGAAAAAGCATGCTACCAAATCACAGAAGGCCAGCACATCCTCATTATTTCCACTTAAGAACACCTTTTCCTAGCCAGATAAGGGAGCTGTGATTTTATTAATAAACTTTCCAGAGTGGTGGTGGTGGTTCTCTCTCTCTCCCTCCCTCCCTCCCTCCTTCTCTCCCTCCCTCCCTCCTTCTCTCTCTCTCTCTCTCTCTCTCTCTCTCTCTCTCTCTCTCTCTCTCTCTCTCTCTCTCTCTCTCTCTCTAATTGTAGTAAGGCTTTTAGATATACACTCCACTATCTAACCAAAGCTCAATCCTCTTTGTAATATTTTTGAGACAGGTTTCATTTCCTGCTCAGGTGAGTACCTGGTTGGATTTCAGTCCTAATTTCCTTTCCTATCACTTCTGGTATGACAGGTACACACACATCTGTGAGATGAGGTCTCACACTTTTTTCTGCCTGGATTGACTTGAAACCACAACTTTCCCAGGCTCAGCCTCCCCCAAAGCTAAGATCATAGGTTCACATCACTAAGCCTAACTGACTGAACTCCTAGATGCAATCACCAATACCAAAATTAAAAATCAAAATAAATTTAATAGAAAGGCAGTATAGTAAGAACAAGGAGAAGGGATGAAGCAACAAACCTGGGCAGCACCTGAAGCCCAGTCTGGAGGATTTATTTACCAACATTGGGGAGTTAAATGAAACTATGTAACAAGGCAGGCCTACCTGCTTTTCCTTGGAACCAGAACAGCCCTCTCTGTTTTTCCTCATTTATTCCAGTGCTGAAGGGCTCAGTAGAACATGAATAAGGGAAGAAGAAAGAGCTGTTTGTAAAGTGAACAAAAACAAGCCATGGATACATTTCTGGAAACCCAGAAAGCCCCTGGAACCTTCAGACTATTAAGCCTTTCAGACACCTGCCTTAGATGGGATCCAAGTGTTGAGAAAGCCAAGATGTTCTGAAGGGTGTAGATTCCCTTACTCAAAGAATGCCCTAATCTCCTAATAACACAATCCTCCCTGCAAGCCATCTCCCTTCAGAGTGAAGCTTAGGGAACAGAAAATACACTACCCTTTCCTACCTGCTAGACTCCAATCTACTCCACCCCAACTCTGAGAGCAGCAGGAAAGAAGTAAGGACTCAGCCCCATAACAACCTAAAAATGAAGTCCAAAGGACCACACCTAATCATCTGATCTTTTACCTCCTTAAAGTCCAACATTGGCCAGCAGGTGTCCCCAGCCCTACAGAAAGATCAAGCTGCAGTACCGAGCACAAGAGCCCAAACTTCCACCAGCCATGACCTCAACTTCATCTACCATGGGGACAGCTCAACAAGCCTTTCTCTTTTGCTCCCTCATGGGCTGGCTTTAATTTTGTGATATTCTCCCCAACACCATCTCCTAATATCACTGCCACCCAAGGGGCAACACCCCCACCAAAGAGTCAAATCAACTCAATGCGTTCTCATTGGGCAGCAGAAGCCATACTTTCTATGGCCCATTCTGGATGTCTCTCCTGCAGGAGACTTAGAAGGGCCTAAGCTCCCTCCAACAGTAGGCTGGCTGCCCCTCCCAGACCCATACGGCCACAACCTTTAGCTAGCTGGGTAGTCAGCATCCATGTTGAGAGAGCTGCTGTCCCCAAGTTCTCTGGCTGAGGAAATGCTAGGCAGCTTCTCATGGATGGGCAGGGCTGAGGACTCTGCAAAGCCATCTCAAGGTATCACCTACCAGCCTGTCTAGTTCAGCTGGCAGAGCCTGGCATCTCCTTGGGCTCCAACTTCTCTGGCTCTGCAATGTTAGGGAACACCCGGAGCCCACTGCAAAGCCTGTGCCCACCAGTGTTGGCACTGAATTGCCCACCGCAGCACCAGCTCTGCTGTTCCCTCCCCTGTGGTCATTGGCAATCTGTCCCTCCCTAGCATGCGGCCCTCTGGGGCAAACAGTTTGGAGATTTCACTGGGAAGCAGCAAGTTTAGCTTTTTATTTGGAGGCTGGCAGACCACTCATAACTGGTACCCCTGGTGATCTTGACAGCCCCTCCTCTCTCAGCTCTGTTTCCCACCATGTGCTTAGGGACTTCCCAAGCTCAGACTCCATTCCCACCAACTGCCCATGTCTTCTGCAAAGAGACCAGAGGGGCCCTCAGCATCTGTGTCCGAAGGGCAGGCCACAGTGAGGCCTCTTCACCCCTAAGCCTTGCTCTTTGCATAGCAGCAAGCAGAGCATACCCCAGGTTCCACCACACACTTCTAACTCACCTGCCAAGGACACCCAGGAACTGCAGCGGACTTGACATGAACAAAGACGTAGGCACACACATTGCAGGCTGACATTGAACCATCTCATCTTCTGGATGCAGGCCATCTGGCCATCGAACAGAAAAACATAACTGGATGACTGAGCCAGAAGGTCACACCACACACTACTCTTGCCTTGCCTTGCCTTGCCTTGCCCTGCCTTGCCCTGCCTTGCCCTGCCTTGCCCTGCCTTGCCCTGCCCTGCCCTTGACCTTGCCTGTTCCCCATTTCCTGTTTCTCTTTCTCCCTCCCTTCCCTCCTGCCTTTCCTTCCCTTCCCTTTCTCCTTCTCTTTCCTCTTCCCTGCTGGCTTCCCTTCCCTTCTCCTTTCCCTTCTCCCCTCCTTCTTCCCTTCCCTTTCCCCTTCCCTTCCTTTCCCCTCTCCCTTCCCCTCTCCCCTCCCTCTTCCCTTCCCTTCCCTTCTCCCTTTCTCCTTCCCTTTCCCTTTCCATTTCCCCTTCCCTTCCCTTCCTCCTCTCCCCTCTCCCTTCCCTTCCCTTTCTGCTTTCCTTCCCTTCTCCCTTTTCCCTTCACTTCCCTTTCCCCTTTCGTTCCCTTCTCCCTTTCTTCTTCCCTTCCCTTCTCCCTTCTCCTCTCCTTTCTGCCTTCCCTTCCCTTCTCACTTCCCTTCCCTTCCCTTTCCCTTTCCCATTCCCTTCTCTTGCTCCTTCCTTCTCTTCCCTTCCTTTTCCCCTTCCCTTCCCTTCCCTTCCCTTCCTCCTTCTCTTCCCTTCCCTTCTCCCCTACTCTTCTTCCCTTCCCCCTTCCCTTCTCTCCCTTTCCCTTCCTTTCTCCCTTTCCATCCTTTTCCTTCTTCATCTTTTCTCTTTTCCCTTCTCCCTTCCCTTCCCTCCCCTCCCCTCCCTTCCCCTCCCCTCCCGTCCCCTCCCTTCCCTTCCCCTCCCCTCCCGTCCCCTCCCTTCCTTTGTCATCCTTTTCCTTTTCCTTCTTTTCTCCCTTCCCTTCTGCCTTCCCTTCTCTCTTTCCTTCTCCCTTCTTTCCCCTTCTCCTTTCCCTTCTCCCTTCCCTTCCCTACTTCCTTCCCATCCTTTTCCTTCTTCTCTTCTCCCTTCCCTTCTCTCTTCCCTTTCCTTCCCTTTCCTTCTTCCATCCTGTCCCCTTCCCTTCTCTTCTTCTTTCCCTTCCCTTCTCCCTCCCCTTCCCTTCCTCCTTGCCTTCCCTCCTACTTCTCTTCCCTTCCCTTCCTTTCTTCCTTGCCTTCCACCATCTATTCCTTCTCGTACTCTTCCTTTTCCTCCTGCCCCTACCTTCCCTGCCTTTTCCTCTCTTCTCCTTCCATCCATTGCCATTCTATATGAATGGTGTCTAAAATATGTGATAATCTTTCCTGTGAAACAGTACATTTCTCTTTCCTTTTTCCATATCCACTGACAATGCCAAGGTTTAGGTGTTCAATATCTATTGGCTATAATAGTCCTTTTGTTATGTTTCCTTGAAATTTACACTTTAAATCATGACAGAAAGCATCATTAAAAGATTCAATGCTGAGACAGAGCAGAAGATGGTGGCAGTTCTGAGTCTTTCTGAGCTCTCACCAAGATACCAGTTCTAGCATCATAGTGGAAAGTTCATACCCAAAGATCGAGCCTAAGTAAGTTTTAGCACCACAGAGATCTCAGTCAGAGGACAAATGCAGAAAACCAGAGCAAGAAGTAGTGCAAGCCACTTGGAGCTGCCATGGAAACAAAGCCTCTCTCCAGAACCTGAGCAGACAGCGCTTCTCAGCTCAGACCTGCCGGTTCCAGACAGAGCCACACAGAACCTGTGTGAGCCCAGAGCTGTCACCCGGCCGTGTGCAGACCTGCCACCTTCACAGAACCAGAATATGCAGCAATTTGCAAGTACCTCTGTGGAGACTTGCCACTTCTGTTGGTGGACTGCATTGGGAAGTAATTGCCTCCCCAACCAGCCAGCATCAGCGCCATCTTGACTGCTGGCAAAGACCCTGCCAAACCAACTGGAGCCTGAGAAGTGTTGCTGATAGCACCATCATTCAAAAGGGCAAAGGTTTGCGGCCATGCTCCTGGTAAACGAAGCTGCTGGCAGCTCCACCACTCCACCAGCTTTTTTTTTTTTCCTGCACAATCAAGCAAACTGATTGGAAAAAACTGCAAAGCCAAATCTCAGGAGAAAAAGACTTTTTTCTTTCCATTTTTTAAATCTTTTTTTCTCTTACTTCTTCAGTTTCCTTCTGTCAGTGTGGTCATTCACACACAGTGAAACACAGTGACAGGACTGGGTAGAGACTGGATACAATTTATATTTTTATTGATAGTCACCTGCTTTTTAATCTGTCGGTTATTAACCCTAGTATTACTTGTTTAAGAACTCACATTACTATATTAATCTTACACTCCTACATTACTCTTCTCTTACCTCCTCTCTTGTCTCTCATAGTGTTTTTCTCTTTCTGGTCCACTGTTCATCCTTCATCTTTTTTTTAATTTTTTTATTGTAATTAATAAAAGGATTACATGGTATTTGCCAGATAGAGGGTGCATTAATTCACATACATTGATACCCTTTCACATGTCTTGGTCCCCATTACCATCCCCCCCCCCGTCTTGGTTTTCCCCCCTTCCCTATCCAATTTCAAATAACCAAATACAAATAAATCCAATATATCAGATAACAAAGTGAGATACTGTAACAATATGAGATAACCAAGGGACAGCAAAGGAGATGAGAGATAACATAGTACATTAAGGACAACAATCATTCCTTATATGGCTTTTGTTTCAATATCCTGGAGGTCCTTTCAATTAGCTTCATGCTATATGGCCTTATGTATCAAGGTTTTGCTCTATTGCAGATCTCTGCTAGTAGAGCCCAAGGTTTCTACTGATTATGACAAATGAGGGAAACCATTGAGCCTAAGTTCCTTTGAGTCTGGCTTACTTCACTTAATATGATTTTTTTCTAAGTCTTTCCATTTCCTAACAAATGGGTCGAGGTCGTTTTTTCTGACAGCAGCATAGAATTCCATTGTGTACAAATACCACATCTTGTTGATCCACTCATCAACTGAGGGACATCTAGGTTGGTTCCATATCTTTGCTATGGTGAATAATGCTGCAATGAACATTGTTGTGGTAGTGGTTTAGTATGCCCTAGTTTCTGGATGGTTGAGTAAATGCCAAGTAGTGGAATTGCTGGGTCATAGGGGAGCTCTATGTTTAGCCTTTTGAGGCACTGCCATACTGCTTTCCATAGTGTTTGAATGAGTTTACACTCCCACCAACAGTGTAGTAGTGATCCCTCCTGGCCACATCCCCTCCAGCATCTGTTGTTATTTGTTTTCCTGATCCTGGCCTTTCTAACTGGAGTGAGGTGGAATCTTAAGAGTTGTTTTGATTTGCATTTCTTTTATGACCAGAGATGTTGAGCATTTCTTCATGTGTCTATAGGCCATTTTTGTTTCTTCTTCAGAGAAGACTCTCTTTAAGTCTTTGGCTCATTTTTTAATGGGATGGCTGTTACTTTGGAGATTAGTTTTGGAGTGATTCAATTTTTTGAGCTGTTGATATATTTTAGATATGAGGCCTTTGTCCATTGTTTGGTTGGTGAAGATCTTCTCCCACTCTGTAGGCTTCCTATTTAATTTACTAGCTATGTCCTTTGCCATACAAAAGCTCTGCAGTTTACTGCAGTCCCACTTATCCAGCCTTTCTCTGATTTGTTGTGATTCTTGGTCCTTATTAAGAAAGTTTCCACCTGTGCCAAGGAGGCCTAGTGTATCTCCTATTCCTTCTTGTAAAGTTTTCAGTGTGTCAGCTTTTACCTCCAGGTCTTTGATCCATTTTCATCCTTCATCTTTTATAATGCATGTATCTATAGTTGATGGTTATTGAGAAATACTGTGTATCTAGGTTTTCAATTATACTGTAGGTCCAGAGTGACTTAAATATCATAGAGATTGGATTATTTGTGTGGGGGGGGTTGATCATAAGACAGTGATGGGTGGTGGTGTAAGATTTGTCTGTAAGTGCACATGGAGAGAGAGAGAGAGAGAGAGAGAGAGAGAGAGAGAGAGAGAGAGAGAGAGAGAGAGAGAGAACCAGTCTAAAATAGTGAACTTCTATTATCTGACCAGCTGAAGAGCTCTAGGTTGGTTATATTTTAAAAACTGTAATCTTGTGCAGTATTAGTCTTGCTCCCATTTTCAAATGGGCAGAAAAAGAAACTCAAGAAAAATGGCAAATCAAGGATTGCATCTCCCACCCAATATATAAACAGGCAATGGAGAGTCAATGGCAAAAGTAAAGGAGAGTCCCCTAAATTCTATACGAATGCAATTGGTAAACATGATTAATGAAAAGTTTGAAAATATACTGAAAGAGCTACATGAATGAGAGAAAGCCATATCTAAACTAGAGGAAACCATAAAGAAGGAGATATGTGAATGTGAGTACATCTGCAGATTATTTCACCCAGCAACAATATACATTCTTTTTTTCAGCAGCACATGGAACATTTTCCAAAATAGACCACATTTTAGGGCATAAAACAAACCTGGACACATTCAGAAACACTGAAATTCTTCCCTGCATTCTCTCAGACCATAAGGCCATCAAATTGGAACTGAATTCCAATCTCCACCAACGAAAACCCTGTAACTCATGAAGATTGAACAACACATTGTCGAATCACCAATGGGTCATCGAGGATATCAGAACAGAAATTCAACAGTCATGAAATTTAACAAAAGGAGCACACAAAATACCAGCTCCTTTGGGACACAGCAAAGGCAGTATTCAGAGGAATATTTATAGCTCTGAGTGCTTTCATTAACAAAGTGGAAAAATCGCAAACAATGTAATGTCACACCTTAAGCGCTTAGTAATAAGAACTAACTTTTGAACTTCAGTGGGTAAGCTGGAACACTCCTGTCATGCCCACTTCATCCTATCTATATTTCTTCTCTGTGATACCTCCAGAGCTGTTGTGTCAGCTTTGGGCCTCAAACATTATTTTGACAGGTGGAAAAGGAGTACTGTGTGCTGTCAATATGAGCACTGAAACACATAATTATATATAGATATATATATTATGAATAGCAACAATCTGAGAATAACTGAAAATTGTGACTCATCAATCAGGTTTATTTCTTCTGTATGAGAAAACTGAGGCATCAGTTTCACATAATTATTTTGAGAGTGGATCTCATTGTAAGCCTTATGGCAACTCATCATTAAATAGCTATGAATAGATGTGTACATACATTTTCATACTTGAATAAAATACACTTTAGTAAGACCAATCCCATAGAAATATACATAATGAAGTAC
Organism: Megascapheus bottae; assembly: GCF_031878675.1. Taxonomy (NCBI): domain Eukaryota; kingdom Metazoa; phylum Chordata; class Mammalia; order Rodentia; family Geomyidae; genus Megascapheus; species Megascapheus bottae. The sequence continues at coordinate 15,631,194 of NC_143514.1, forward strand.
AGAAAGAATTGATAACTTTGCAGAAGTATTTACAGGTGATAAATCAGACAGTCCAGAGTGACAGTATGATTTTTATTTGGACGGAGAGTAAGCTGAAGTATGTATCTCATTTTCACTCATATCTATGATTCCTTATTTTAGGAAAATATATTCTAGGTAAAACATTCTAGTCCCATGTAGACTGCACTGAATTCAACCTTTTATTTTCCTGATTTTACTTCTATATAACATTGTTTGGAACATTCTCTTGGGTTTATAAATACATCCTCTTTTTTGATGTCTTATCTCAAGTTCCCCAGGGGTTAAAGCATCAGATGCTCCAGTGTTGTGGCATGGCACTTGCAACTTTCCACAGTAGAAGTCACAAACTGTATTTCTTTAGTATCTACTGGGTGAGTGAAGTATTTACTTCAATCTACATAGTCACAGTTATGTTTCCTTAGTGTCTACTGCATGAACCTTGACTTAATGACACATTCAGACTTATTTTTAATAATGTTAGAGCAGTGTGATGTAAGTTTGTCAGGATCTGAGCTGGGATGCGCTCACATTCATGTGGCCAGTAACAACACAATCGTACAAGGACTTGGGAGTCAAATCCTTTTATTGAATAATATAAGCAGGGACCTAAAGACAGACACTATGTAATTTTTCTTCATGGACCCCGAACACACAGATGATGGAGGAACATAGATTGGGAAAGCACTTAGCATATAGAAGTCTTTCAAAGTTTTAATGACATGGGGATAGCATAGGCATGCTACTGTACTGGTGTAAAGACAAAATCCAGATCATTTTTTGTTCTCCTCATATAACTAACAAATCCTGGCCCTGGTTTAAAAACCTAGATATGATTTTTCACGTTTGAAGAAAAGACAGAGTTTTCATCCGGAAAAAGACGTAGTAATTACTACAGGTCCAACTGGAAAACTCAGAATGACATTTTCTACATTTTTATACTCTGCTGTATTAATAGTGTAAACTCTTAAGACTTTAACTGGTTGGGAGTTCATTCTTTTAATAAATGATTTCAATTCCTAGCTAAGCTAAGCTCCTAACAACTGCATAGTGTAACACACATCCTTTATGCCAGTAAAATCTACTTTATCTCACAAAAAATTGACCCATTCCTGGAGAATAATTAGGGTTCCTCACTCTCATAGAAGTATTTTATACTTGAATCTGCTGTCTTGTCATGAGATAAAAATCACTTTTATGATGCTGGAGTTACTTAAATCCTAGATTTAACCCTTTGCCAGCTGTGATTTTTCCCACCACTTTGCTTTTTATGTTTTAGGTAGTCTTTATTGCTTCATACAAGAACAAAATCTGCAGAATTTTAGTCTATCTCAACTAACATATGTTTAAAATACTATCATGATTTCCAAAGCTAAAGATGATGCTCTCAGGCTTGGAGTTTGTCCTAGTGGTAGAGTGTTTGCCTAACATGCTCGAAGACCCACACAGAAAAAGCCAGAAGTGGTGCTGTGGATCAAGTGGAATAGTTCTAGCCTTCAACTTCCTTTTTTATATGTGTTCTTCAGACAGAAAATAGAATTTTTTATTGTTGTGGTAATGTATAGAGGGATGACAGCTACATTAGCCAAATAGTAGGTACAATATGATCAAGGATAATAAGGCCAGTAAAATTCATGAAGGAGAAATCTGTAGTGAAATCGTAAAACTTCAGAGAGGTTAGTGATATAGTAGGATCTGAATAATGGTAAAAACATGTACCATAAAGGTAATTCTGGAAAGTTTCTGATGCAAATTAGGAAGAAAGAATTGGTAACTGGAAAGAAGGGAGAAAGACTTGGCTAAATTGTATCCATGCCCAAATCCATGAGGTAAGCAGAATTTTCAAAAATGATGTCCTGAGAAGAGCTCAGAGTATTATGCTACATGAAGGAAGTCAATTTCAGAAGAGTGTATGTGGTGTAATCATATTTATATAAATTAACAAGAAAATGGGAGGTTACAGATGGTGAGAATGAGGAAGTACATGAACTAGCCATAGGTTTGCTATCATTTCATGGTTGCTGAAAATTTCTAAAATTAGATTTTGCTAAAATGTGCTCGCATTTTAAAATTTCTAAAATCACATTGGATTGACACTTGGACATAGACAAATAAATGTTATGATCTCTAAAGTACCTACCAATAAAGCTGTGCTATTTACTTAGGATAGGTAGGGTATCTATTGAAGCATACAATTTAAGAAAGATGATATTAACCAACATTCATTGTACTTATTAATTTGTTTTTGAATGGTAACTCATATAACTACTTAAAGAAAATAAAACTCCAGAGAGTAAAGGAGTGACATTATCCACAAAGAACTGTACACTAAACCTGCCTTCCATAACTGTAACCCCTCTATACATCACCTTTTTTAATAACAATTAAAATTAAAAACAATACAACATTTGCCTAAAGTGGTTTTAAAGTTTTCAAAAGTCATGAACATATTGTAAATTTAAATGTATTTCTAAGATATTTAATATCATTTTGTTGTTGTAGTTTTTAATTATTAATACCTGCTTGGCAGGTATTAATTGGCATACATAGTTGGTGTGAGAAACATTTGAGATAAAAATAAGATAATATGCCAGGCACAGTGGCCTGTAATCCTATCTACTTGGGAGGCTTAGATCTGAGGATCAAGGTTCAAAGCCAGCCTGGGCACAAAAGGACCTGAGACTCTTATCTCCAATTAACCACTAGAAAATGGTAAGTGGAGCTGGCTCAAGGGTAGGGTAATAGCCTTGAGCTGAAGAGCTCAGGGACAGTGCCCAGGCTGAGTTCAAGCCCAAAGACCCACAAAATTTAAAAATAAGATATTATTTATAGATGGGAAGTCAGAAATATTTTGCTTCAATGCACATATTCATCATAAGTTGACTAAATGAACTTGAACATTTAACTTATTTATTGCTTAGGCTATTCATTATAAAATAAAGATCATGGGACCTACTCCATAATGTTGATTTAGAAATAAGTAGAAAACAGTTTAAAACAAAATGGAATTTTCCTGGCAAACAGGGACATTTAAATTGATACTGTAAAATGTATTTGCTATCATTTGTCATGTCTATCTGTAAGAAAGTCAAAATAAACCCAAGTAGTCATCAGTGTTGCTGGATATTTTTGGTAATAAGCACAGAGATGATTTTAATATCTCTCTCATTTTCATAACATTTTTCTTACTCTGCACTGGAAATGATACATAAATTTTCTTAGTTAAGCACAAGCAAATATAAAACTCTCTGCCTTGGTAGACTGTCAAGTTTGGATATCATTATAAATATCCAAACAAATATATCTGGCTTTCCTTTTTAGATATCATTCTGGCTACTGTTACTGTTGAACTATAAAAGCTTACAGAAAAGAGAGAGCCATGATATGAATTAATATTTGACGATTATTTGAATGGTTCATTGCCCGATCTTCAGTCCTTTGGAACTGGTTTGATGTAGAATATCCATGGCTATTGAAAAGTGCTGAGGCTCCAATTTAGAATGTTTCTTTAGAGTTAAGAGGCACTCCATTTAATTTCAACCATTGGCAGTCATAGACAACCATGAGAGGCATTTGAAGAAAGCTTTGTGGGTGACAGAACCCATGTCTCTAGCAGCTAGCTGAAAAAAACTAAAGTCACAAACAAACTCTTAAAAAAAAAAATCACACGACTGAGCCCTACAGATTAATGAGACGTACAAACAAAAACAGACTTCATAGTCTGTCTTACTGGATGTGATGTTATTAACTATGCCATTAAATTTAAAAGCAAGCCATTAGATACTCTTTGTCTCTCTGTCAGTCTCAGAATTAAATGAAGAAACATTTAGCTGTAAATTCTCAGAACATACCAAGATGGGGGGAAAAGTGATGTTCTTATCCCTCGGTATTTCCACTACTGTTTCCTTTATAAATACCCAAAGTTTGAAAAACAGACCCCAGATATGGTAATGTTGCATTTCAATAACTTTTTATCTTTTGTGTATTCAGAAATCAAACACTTCTAAGCACTTTCTTTCCTCTACTCCCACAATGATCTTTTAAACTGTTTTGTGGTTTCTAAGCATAGTAATGTTGTGGTGCTTCCAGACATAGCCTTAGGCTGAAAATGCACTGAGTCCTAAAGTTTATTCTTCACAAATTTTCAGGCAGCCTGCATGAAGCCATGTTGAATTTCACATTCAGGCTGAAGCCACATAAATTCCATTCATTTGCAATAGCACATTGAATACTGAATATACTATAGGTAGATCTTAATTTGGTTAAAGCAAACATTCCTAGTCCTACCCAAAAAGAAAATCTAGGCAGATAAATAAATAATGAGATCAATTCCTATATGTCCTACTTAAAGGACTATGGATATTGTCAATTAAGTAATATACAATTATATAATATACACTGATGTATATATTATAGATTACCCTAGCTTTAACAGACATGAACATGATAAACAAATCATCCATTGAGTCACTTATAATTTTTTTCAAATGAGTGCATATTTATGATTTATATTTTAAGAGTATTTCATTGGATTTTTAATTTCCCGTTACCTCAGATTACATGTGCATGTTAGAATAAACATGCAAGCTAGAATTACTATGACTAGCATGCAGGAAGAGTCAGGTTCAAGTCCTCTGTACCACATACATAGAAAAGCTGGGAGTGGTGCTATGGCTCAAGTGGTAGAGCTCTAGCCTTGAGGAAAAAGATCAAGAACAATGCTCAGGACCTGAGTTCAAGCCACAGGACTGGGAAAAAAGTAACTATTATGGCTATCCTTTGCCAGAGTTTTGCATATTATGGTGCCAGCAAAGATTATAATAAAGATAAATTATGTTATGCTAAACATGGCATGTATATTTTCAGTGAACTTTCATATTAGTTCTTGTACCAAATTTACTATGCTTATTTATTTGGAAAAACCCAGATCAGATCATCTGAACAAATTCATTGAGTTTGTTTCTTTTGGAAATTTGGAATCAACCTGAGAAAAATTGCAGAGAAAGACAACAAAAATAAATATGATTATTATTGAATCCTATTACTTACTAATGTTTCTATTTGTGCCAGAATAAGAAAGGAAACAGGAATGCTAGGAAAATATTGAGGAGATACAGAGAAGACTAACTAGGGTCTTAGGCCTCTAATGAGTTTTTCTTTTTGCGTCAGTTCTGGGGCTTGAACTCTGGGCCTGGGCATTGTCCCCACCCAGTGAGTGAGAATTTTGTTATCAGGTCCTCTTATTTATACTCAGGTAGCACACACATATAAATCTGAATAAACCATCCTTAAATATAAAAAAATATTGATCACATGGGCCAGGAGTTTGGCCTAATGGCAGAGTGCTTGCCTAGCATGCACAAAGATCCTGGTTCGATTCTTCAGTACCACATACATAGAAAAATGCCTGAAGTGGTACTGATGCTCAAGTGGTAGAGCTCTAGCCTTGAGAAAGTCCAAAGAGAGTGCTCGGGCCCTGAGCTCAAGCCCAGGACTGGCACCAAAAAAATGATTGATCACAATCTATATGGTAAAATAAGTTGACTAAAACTTTCCTCTTCTTTAAAATATCCCAAATATTTTCTGTTTTTCACTTCTAATAACTTTCAGAGAATAAATACAAGCATGCACAATATTTGTGCATGGCCAGTGACAGAGACCCTTTTGCAACAGGGCACATGTTTATATTTTTTTGCTTCTGTTAAAGGTAGGCTTTGAAATTAGATGAGCAAATCCAGAAAGAGCTGCAGAGATTGTAATGTCTTCAAGTGTCAGTTATCTAAAAGCTGTGATAGGAGTCTTTTAAAAAACTAAAAAGTTCATTTCTTTTGTATCAATACATGTTTTTATTGCAGCTGAAATGAAGAATCATTACCTCCTCCTCGAAATGTATAGTGACCTTCCCTTTCACAGGTTTTAAAAGACAACAGAAACTTGAGGAAAAAGAAAGCAATAAGTACATGAAGGCATTATTTGTTATGATAGCAGGTGATTCTATAAAATACTTGGTATATAACAAATAACAAATCATCTTTCTTCACTTTCAAACATCATTCTATTAAAAATACTGTATGAGTGAGAATAGTGGTGACCATTAAAAATGAGACTTAATAGTAAAGTGGGGGAAATATGGGAAGTATTATTCCTGCAAGAAACAACCTGAAAGATGCTTTTTTTTTGTGCCTGAGACTTAAATGCAAGTTCTCTGACTTTGTCCTTTTGCTCTTTGATCTGAAGTACTCACTGCTGCAGTCCCTTTGCAATCACCCTGGGGTGCAGGAAAAAGATGTACTGGTAAGGATCTCCCATGGAAGGCAATTCTACCCCTACAACAGGCAACGTCTTTATAATATCTTAAAAGAAAAAGCCAGCGATTGAGATCACCTGCCTGACAATTTGTTCCTACTCTGTCCCAATGTAAAGTGACAACAAATTCTCCACAACTTCCTCCAGAGACAAAGACCAGGCAACACCTGTGATCTGACACTCTTTTAATGTTTTCTGTACCCCCTCCCCCCCCTCTCTCTCCCTCTCCCTCTCCTCCCCCTCCCCTTTCCCTCCTCTCTCCTTCTCCCTCTGTCTCTATCCTTCTCTCTCTCCTTCCTTCTCTCCTCCCCACTTCTCTGTCCATCCTTTCTTTCTTTCTTTCTTTCTTTCTTTCTTTCTTTCTTTCTTTCTTTCTTTCTTTCTTTCTTTCTTTCTTTCTTTCTTTCTTTCTCTTTCCTCTCTCTCTCTCTCTCTCTCCCTTTCTCTCTCTCTCTCTCTCTCTCTCTCTCTCTCTCTCTCTCTCTCTCTCTCTCTCTCTCTCGCTCTCTCGCTCTCTCTCTCTCCACACACACACACACACACACACACACACACACACACACACACACACACACACACACACACAGAGGCTTGGAGATTTTTAATGAATTAGGGGTTTTGGTATAGCTGCTACCACTTCTGGATCAGGCAGCCATGGAGGTACAGATCCAGGGTTCACTGTTGCTTAACATTGAGAGGCTCAAATTAGTTAAATCCCCTATGCTTGAACCAAAATCCAAGCAATATTATTTAAAGAATGAGATCACATTTTTTTCTTTTCTTAATGGATACAGGCATAGAAATAAATCTCTAGGGTCACTGACTGACTATGGAAATAATTTTATAAAACTTCAATGAGAATAGATGATGAGGAATGTAGTCTTTGAATATAAAATGTCACACAAAATTGAATCACTATAGCTTTTATCAAATAGCAATGCTAATTTTACTTGCAAAATTATCACAGTGATGTTGAAGGGTCAACTTATTAACAAAATATTACAAAGAATACAAAGACATAAGAATGTATAACATAAGCAAAGGAAAATAAGAAGTTAAAAAGAAACTGTTCATAAACATCTGGGAAAGGAAATTAATAGACAAAGACTAAATGCCTTTTTTGAACTCAATTAATTTTATGTCTTCAGGAATAACAAAAACATTGAAATGAAGTGAAATAAGGGTTAAAAATGTAAACAACCGCTAGTGTGACCTAGTGGTAGAGTGCTTGCCTAACATGCATGAAGACTCGGGTTCAATTCCTCGGTACCACATACACAGAAAAAAATAGCCAGAAGTGTGCTGTGGCTCAAGTGGTAGAACTCTAGCCTTAAGAGAGCCCAAAGATAGTGCTCAGGCCCTGAGTTCCAGCCCCAGTACTGTCAAAAAAGTGTAAACAACCCCAGGAGACAATATAGAAAATAGTTATGCAAATAGTGAAACTCATGAAAGGATTTAAAGGAGATAAAAGTGAAAACAGAATAACCTCCAGTTTTTTTTTAAATTTCTGCGTAGAATATTTTTTGATGTGCCAGATAATCTTCTGTTGCCAAGAATTGTTATCTCAAAATGTCATCCCAAGCAATACTTCTTTTATTTGGATTCTTCATAATCTACACATTGTGAAAATTTAGTGGTCTAGCACAAAAAAAAATGGACAACGCCAGTTGACAGAGCACATTAAAATGTGTTCACTGTTAAGAAGAATCATTAAAAAATGAAAAAGTTAAAGAGATTACCTGAGAGTCACACTTGAAATCTCAGAGGAATTATAAAAAGATTATCCCACTCTGTTTCTGATAACAGCAATGGTTGCATATGTATTAGTGTCAGTTTTGTTTACATGAAAATTACAGGTCTTGTCCAAGGAAAGTATTGATTTTATCATTTATAAAATTCTATTTCTATCAGTCTGGTGAAGTGGCCCCAACAGCTCATTTCTATTCTTTTCTATATAATAATTACCATTATTATATCAAAGCAAACAAACACATACAGAAACACATAAGGAAAAGATTCAAAATCAATGAAGGTACAAAGCACATGATGAAGACTTTAACACTCATTTTAGGGTTCTAGTAGATTGTCAAAAATTCACCAGACAAATGTAGAATATGATCCAAAAATAGAGTCATCTTGAAAATTCTTGGTAATTACAACTGGAAGGAAATATAAAACTCAAAAATAATAAACATTAAAGTAAAAACAAATAGAACTAAAGGACATTTCAGTGGTTTATTTCTTTTTTCTTTTTCTTTTTTTTTGCTAGTCCTGGGACTTGAACTCAGGGCCTGAACACTGTCCTTGGGCTTTTTTTTCTCAAGGCTACAGTTCTACCACTTGAGCCACAGCACCACTTCTGGCTTTTTTCTATGTATGTGGTACCGAGGAATCGAACCCTGGTCTTCATGCATGCTAGGCTAACACTCTTACCCCTAGGCCAAACTCCCAGCGCCCAGTGGTTTACTCTTAAACAGTCATATTTCTATGTTTTATAACATAGTTTACCATGTTGAATATTTGAATCTTCTCTTGTTCTCCCTGAGTATCTAGTACTTACATCATTGTACATTTTGCTTTAAAATATAACTGTTTTCTTCGTGATTCATGTGTTTTTCATTTGTCCCTTATTTTAATATTTCTTTAGAAAATACAAGTACATAACAAGAGCAAATAGTATAGTTTAGAACAAACATTTTGTTGTTGGGGAACTAGCATGACACACATGGCTAAAGCATTTTCAGGAGGTGATCAAGAAAATTGTGCGAGGTCTTTGCTTAAGCTGACAATATTTAGTTTGTTGGATATTTTGTGATTTAAAGCCATCTTGAAATTCTCTAAAGGGTCTTAGCTGAGATGCATCATTTAGACTTCCACAGACAAACTGTCTGAAGTAAAAAAAAAAATTACTCCCTAGCTATTCTTAACCTGTTATTTTGTCAAATAAAGAGATATATGAATTGTTCCATGGAATATTTAAATAATAAATGAGAAGAATGTTAGATGAGTACATTGTCCTTTAAAGCTGGAAAGGCATGTTTCTTCCAAGGAGCAATCACAATGCCAGAACCACAAAAATTTGGTGTCACTAATGGGAACAAAACTACTGGAGAAACAGGAAAATAGACTATATGTCTGCAGATGAGTTTTATTGCTAAAATATGGTATCATGTAGTTTCTAATGAACTTTAACATATATATATGCAAGTGCAGGCACATACAGCCATGTAAATCATCTTACCTTAAAAATATTTCATATTAAAGTATGGACAATGATGACTTATAGATCAAGAATATCATAGAAGATCTCTCCCACCTGTGGGACTGAGAACCCATATTTAAAAATTGCCAGTACATTTACCTAACCCAGCACTCACTTAACTCTTCAACTGGTCATTTGTGAGGGCTTCTTTATTAGGCTTATGTTTACTTTCTCCTTTACACTAAGAGTTGGTAAATCAATACCAAGAATAAATGTGTCATCAATTTAGGGAAATATTTATGATTATTTAATTGTATCTTATCTAATTTCCTCAGCTGGAAAACATTTATTTGCTTGCAGAATTTAGGAGGGAATGATAGAAATTTTGCATCAGGATGATGCAGTTTGCAAAATTTAGAGATTAAATTCTAATTAGTACTTTTTAAATGCAGATTCTGTTGTAAGCAAAATGATATGCAGAAAATGACTACTTTAAAATTTATTTATTAATATTTATTTACTTGTGACTAAGTTAATTGGGATGGGGGAAGGCAGTACTGAGGCTTTAACACAGTGCTTGGGCACTGTCCCTTAGCCTTTTCTGCCAAAAACTAGTGTTCAACTGTTTAGCCACAATCCCCTTCCACCTTTTGGCTGGTTCTTTAGAGAAGGCATTGAAGAGCTTTTCTGCTCCAGCTGACTTTGAACTGTTATTCTCAGATCTCAACCTCTTGAGTAGCTAGGATTTCTGCCCTGAGATACTGACTTAAAATTATTTTGTTCATGCTTATGTAGGAAATACCATATAGAGAATGAAATAATGTTAAAATTTATGTCAAGTATATAAACTGATGTGAGGAAGAAAGTAAGAAAAGTTCCCAGATAATCGTTTCTTTTTGTTGTGGTGGTGGTTGTTGTTTTCCAGTCCTGGAGCTTGAACTCAGGGTCTGATTACTATCGTTGGACTTTTTCAAGGCTAGAGCTCTCCCACTTGAGCCCAGCACCACTTTTGGCTTTTTCCATGTATGTGTTATGGAGGAATCGAACCTGAGTGGTTGTGCATGCTAAGCAAGCACTCTACCACTAGGCTAAACTCCTGGCACAAGTTCCCAGATAATCTTTAAGCTACATATAATCATAATGAGAATGTAACATTTTTCTTGCTAGAATACTAGTTCTTTACTGTAATTCACTTAGTTACAAGTGGTGGTTTTGGTTGCTAGTTGTTCAGTTTCACGAATGCCAGGTTCAGTATATATATATATATATATATATATATATATATATATATATATATCACTGCTCTCTCTCTTTATATATCAATATATATGTTGATATATATATCAATATATATATATCAATATATATATATCAACATATATATATCACTGCTCTATAACGACTGTATTTCTTGACAATAAAGTTACCACAAACTTTCGCTGTTTCCTTCTCAATCTACAATAATGTTCTTTTTTGACCTTAGACTTTCCTGTTTTACCCAACTGTCAGTTTGAACTGCCTGAGGCTAACATAATCTTTTTTGCCTGTAGCAAGCCCCTGCCTCTGGCCCCAGCTTCAATCTCCATCACGTTCCCTAACTCTCAACTCTCCTATAGATTATGACATGCTGAGCGTGATTTCTTTTAAGTTGGATTTAAACTGCAGTTTAAGGTCATTCTTCACATTTGGGACTTTTTTTTTAATATAAAGAAGCTAATATTTGAATTTGCAATGAGATTTTTTCTCCTTTTCTAAAACCTCATCATTATTCATTGTGAAGAAGGCTCATTTAATACCCTAAGACTGATGTACTCTGTTTGGTTCATATTTTCTGTAGAAGCTCAGTTACCTTTAACTCTAGATCTGTTATAGTCCCATGGAAATACAGTTAGTACCTCAACGATGACAGATAAAATATCATCACACCATTTTTGTCATCTGACTTAGATATTAAACTTTGCATTTTATAACTTATTCATAAAGTATCATTAGGTTTGTAAAAAGATACAAAAGTGACACTTGATTTTTTTTCACGAAATCTCCCAGAATTATTAGAGAAAAGGCTAGAATTATCTTCTTCCACTTGTATAGAATGATTCTAATATATAGAAAGAATTGTTGCATGGAAAGGAATGGAGATTGTTGAATTTATCCTCTATTTTGAGAATAAAAGGAAAATGCCAAAATATATAAACTAAATAGTAAATCCATATGCACTAGCTTTTCTTCTCTTCTGTTTTCATGAGACTGAAGCCACCTTTCCACTAAGACTATAACAGTCCTGGAAGACCAAGAGGAGGAAACATGTTTTATTTTAACATAGCAAGTTAGAAGAGTGTGATGAAGTAAACCTGCAGCATTTTTTCAGCATATGGAATTTAAGAGCTCATTTAAAGGTCATTTTGTTCTTTACTCAAACTAATTAACAGGGATATCAATGCAATCAATTTGTAATTATACATATGTGAAATATCCAATTGATTAATTACCAAAATAACACAGTCAATTTTTTCTAATCCAAATTAGTTTGCATTTAATATTATCCTAGTAGATTCCACACACTAATTTGTCAATATTTCCTAAATGAACCCTTTTTTACAAGTTCTGTAAAAATTGATGACTGAATGACCACCAGCTTCGCCTATCCCCTGTAAGTCTGATAATTTAAATAACTGAATGTTCACCATGTGTAAGCATATATAATATATATGTACACATATATATATCAAATTTACCTTCAAAAAGAACAATTTAAATACAATCAAAGAATTGCATGTATAACAGAAGTACTCATTTTATGTGTTTAAATTTGAGTTGAAAGCAGTTTATCCGTCTTTACATTTCCTTATGAATGGCATAATATCTTCCTTTCTGATGAATGAACAGAATTTCATTGTGTGTGTGTATATATATATATATATATATTGTATTTTCTGATTCATTCATCCTCACACTTGCAGTGAATATGGTTGTGCTGGCAGCTTTAGTGTGGACATGTCTGTGGTCTACAGGATCAGTGCTGCGGAACGGAATTGCATGGTCATAGGAAATCTCTATGTTTAGTCTTTTGAGGAAACTTCATACTGTTTGCAGAGTGGCTAGACAAGTTTACATTTCTATCAACAGTGTAGTGTTCCCTTTTGGCCATGTTCTTGCTAAAATCTGTTACTGTTAGTTTTCTTGTTAATGTCCATTCTAAGTGGGGTGAGATTGAATCTATGTTTGTTTGATTTTCATTTCATTTGTGGCCAGAGACGCTGAATATTTCTTCGTGTGCATATTGGCCATTCTTATTTCTTCTTCAGCAAACTATCTAATTCTTTAGCCCACAAATGTGGTTTCCTTTGGGATTTGTTGTTTTTGGGGTTAATTTTTGGAACTCTAAGTATATTTTAGATATGAGGCCCTTGCCTAATATATAGCTAGTAATAATCTCCCATTCTAGATTTATATATAATTATATAAATTTTACTTATAAATAAGTATACTTATACATGTGTATTATATGTAATTATATGATACTTTAGACATTTACATCATGAGACCAAGAGACCATATTCTTGGGAGAATATCACAAAGGCCCATTAGTTCTATGCATATGATAATATAAAATGATGTTTAGCAAAATAAACTCCAAGAAATGGAAAAAAGAAAGAAGATGAAGAATCAGTTTTTTCTTCTTTTTCTCTAGAGAAGCATTAAAATGAAGAATTTGGTTCAAGTTAAGATACCCATTCAAGATTTTTTATAGACAAGAAAGGACAAAAGGGAACTTTAATTTTATTTATTTTACTAAGGATTATTAAATCTATTCTAGGCAGCAAACACATTTCCAGGTATTTGGTAACCAATAATGGTGCAGTATTTTTTGTATTTACAGAACTTATAATTATGTGGTGAGAGAGGCTGCAAAAGAATCAGCAATGTGTATATTATGATAGAAAACACTAAATGCTATAGGAAAAGAGATAAATGAGCAAATGAAGGAGTACAAAAATGCACATTAGATATAGGAAGTAGCAAATTCAGTACTCAAAAGACTGAGCTGTGTAGAGATCCATATATTGTTGTAAGATGAAATTTGACACAGAAACAGGTATGTCTGTGGAAGTCAAATTGTGTTAATTTATTGTATTTTCCTTAGGAATAAAGCCTAATTCTATTTCCAATATTAATAACCACAAATTTTTCATGTATACATACAAGTAACTATCACACTTTACTGAGGAAGCTGATGCTGGGAGCTCACACCTGTAATCCTTGAAACTCAGGAGGTTGAGAGATGAGCATTGAGATATGAAGCCAGCCCAAGACTGACAATCTCTGAGAGTCTTATCTCCAGTTAATCACCTGAAAATCCTAAGTGAAGCTGTGGCTCAAAGTGGTAGAGTGGTATAGCCTTGTTCAGAGATAGCACCCAGGCCCTGAGTTCAAGCCTCACAAAATTACTGAGGGAAATTCAAGTGAGCTAGAGAAAAAGAGAGATAATGCCCATCTCTTTTGTAGACCTAGAAACCATAGAATACAATAGAGCTTGTACTATGTTCTGACAGATAATCATAGTTCTTGAGAAAAATAAAGTGTTTTCTTTTATCTATCCTTTTGTACCACATGTACCTTTTGTTTCATTATTTTTTACTGTAATTGTAGAGGTGATAAACAGGGGTGACAGTGAGAATCAGGTCATGAGGATAATTCTCGCTCTCTCCCAGTTCTTCTCTCCCGTCCCCACCTACTATATATGTATAGTTCATATTCACCTAGTGTCTGGTGAGTAACACTGCTGTCTTTGTTCAAACTTTACAAACTAACAAACAAAAGGGAAAGAAAAGAAAAACAGCAGGAACAAAACCTAAAAACAATTGCTTGTTTCCTTTTCTTGGAGTTTATTTCATAAAATGTATACGCATAGTTTTTGACCTTTGTCATCTGCTCCAGTGTATATGTTCCTTTGGCCTCAAGTGTGTAAATATCTGGTCACACACACACACATCATTTTGTATGTTGACTTGTAAATTAAGAGGAATATTCTAGCTACCACAAATTTGAGAAACCATGAAACCAATATTTCTTTCATTCTGGCTTACTTCATTTAATATAATTCTAGCAACACTTTTTAGTTTCTTATGAATTTTTGCTGTTTTGTGCAATTGCAGTCTAATATTGAATAACAGTTATGAATGATTGTAATAAGAAATGCATTTTTATGGTCTCAGATGGGAATCCCCCTCATTAAGTTATCTGTTAAATGAGATGTTCACTGGAATGTTCATGGAAGTGTTACTGATAAATACAATGTCTTACTATTTATAATTATCTCAGGATTTTATTTCAATAATAATAGAGGTAAAATTGTAGCTCATATTCTTTCAATAGTGATAGGATGATGTGATATTTTCCTTTAAAGTTTTGGTATTCTGGTTAATAATCTCTTACCAATCTAGGAAATCTAGAATAAATCCCACTTGATCTTTATGCTTTATTTCATCTAGTGAGGAAAAACATATATTTAGCAAAACTGAAAAACTTATAATTTGTAAGTACACATATATTGTACCACATTTTATGTCATCATTTTGGACTCTATTTAGTGGACAGCTGTTACTGATCTCATAATTACTGTTACCGTCATAGATAAACCTTGAGCTAACTACATTTGATTAGAACTGTTTGCACATTTAGACTGGTAATTTATTTTTACAGTATGCACTTGGTTTTAGAAAACCTAGATAAGGAAAATGTCATATGCACTCACTGTTTAGCCCTAGATAAACAGCACTTCCTGAGTCGTTTCCTCTGTGGAGAATTGCTTTCAAGATTCTTTTTCCTGTTGCTTTTGTTTTCTGTTTTTTTTCCCCTTTTATTGGGAGGAAACTATAATTGTACACTGTAGAACACATCTATCATCTTTGCTTTGATAATATTTACAATGCTTGTCCAGGGTTTATCAAGAAATATACAATTCCCTATAGTTACAGCTATTCAGACTCACAGTGAGAAATCTCAGTGGTGATGGAACTATTGATCATACACACATGAAAATTATGTCTGCTGTAGCAAATGCCAATAAAAGAGTTGTACATTAATCAGAAAATCAATACACTTGTCAATAAAAAAGCAACATTTGGAAGGATGATGTTGCTGAGAGATCTATTGGCTAAGGACCAGGAGCTATGTAACTCAGAAACTGACCTATTTCCTTGACTTCAGGCTGTTCTCAAATTATATATGAAGAAATAAAGCAGTGCCAAAATAAAAAAAAGCAATATTTAGAGTTTCTACTGTAACAGTAAATGCTGGCTTATTTTTATACTATCCTTTATTTTATTTTGAAATCATAATACATTTGCTTTTAAGACTAACCCTATCCTATCTGATAGACAGAATATGTATGAAAAATATGTTAAAATATGAAAAATTCATAAAAACAAATTTTCATTGTTTCTATGAATCCAGTTGGTTAGTGTTTTCTTAAAAGAGATTTTCAGTAATATTTCTGTATGTATGCTACTTAATGTACTCAAAACTATTTGAACATTTAAGACATATTATAAATGAATAAAAACTAAAGGCTAACTGCCACATCAAAGAAAACTCATTTTCCTCTCTAAAATATTTAAACTCAGAAAATCAACCAACTAATCACTTATCTTTATGTAACTACATAGCATAGATTTTCCTCCATTTTGTTTTTTTTATTTTATTATTTTGATATTTTTATTGTAATTAATAAAAGGGTTACATGATATTTTCCAGATAGAAGGTGCATTAATTCACATACATTGATACCCTTTCACATGTCTTGGTCCCTTTTACCCTCCCCCCGACCCCCCATCTTGTTTTCCCCCTTCCCTATCCAATTTTAAATAACCAAATACAAATATATCCGATATATTAGATAACAAAGTGAGATACTATAATATGAGATAACCAAGGCACAGCAAAAGAGCTGAGAGTATAGAAACAAAAGCCATATAATGAATGATTGTTGTCCTTAAGGTACTATGTTTACCTCCATTTTGTTAGCTGTATTTTAAAAATACTTTGAAAAGACATTAAAAATGACTTTGTGTTGAAAATGGTCCAAGCTGTAATAGTTATTATTCATATTGTGTTTTTCCCCCATTAACTGAATGTTTTCAGTTAGAGCTTGGCAATCAGGAGGAACCTATGTAAAGAGGAATAGTGCAAAAGAAAGAAAGAAAGAAAGAAAGAAAGAAAGAAAGAAAGAAAGAAAGAAAGAAAGAAAGAAAGAGAGAAAGAGAGAGAGAGAAAGAGAGAGAGAGAAAGAAAGAAAGAAAGAAAGAAAGAAAGAAAGAAAGAAAGAAAGAGAGAAAGAAAGGAATATTTCTTCAGTTGTTAAGAATAATTGAATTATTCTATGCTGCTGTCAGAAAGAATGACATCGCCCCATTTGTTAGGAAATGGAAAGACTTAGAAAAAATCATATTAAGTGAAGTAAGCCAGACTCAAAGGAACTTAGGCTCAATGGTTTCCCTCATTCTTCATAATCAGTAGAAACCTTGGGCTCTACTAGCAGAGATTTGCAATAGAGCAAAATCTTGATACATAAGGACATATAATGTGAAGCTAATTGAAAGGACCTCCAGGATAGTGAAACAAAAGCTATATAATGAATGATTGTTATCCTTAATGTACTATGTTGTCTCTCATCTCCTTTGCTGTCCCTTGGTTATCTCATATTGGTATAGTATCTCACTTTGTTATCTGATATATTGAACTTATTTGTATTTGGATATTTGAAATTTGATAGGGAAGGGGGTAAAACCAAGACGGGTGGGGGGGGGGAGGGAAACGGGTACCAAGACATGTGAAAGGGTATCAATGTATGTGAATTAATTCACCTTCTATCTGGCAAATATCATGTAACCCTTTTACTAATTACAATAAAAAAAAGTATAAAAAAAAAAGAAGAGTATTTAAGGTCGGAACTTGAAATAAACTGGGCTGCAGTCTTTACCTGGGCTGCCGACCTCCCGGACCCCCCCCCCAAAAAAAAAAGAATAATTGAATTATTTGAATTCCAAACCTAAAAATTCTAATGTAATTGGTATTATTGTTTTATATATGTATATACTATTCTGTAACTAATGATCATATTAAAATTGTTTAAAATCTTAATTTCCAAGTGTATGAAAACTTTCATAAGTTGATTTTTATTTTTAAAAAATCCTGCCTCGGGGCCGGGAGTTTGGCCTAGTGGTTAAAGTGCTTGCCTAGCATGCATGAAGACCCGGGTTCGATTCCTGGGTACCACATACCTAGAAAAAAAGTCAGAAGTGGTGCTGAGGCTCAAGTGGTAGATAGCCTTGAGAAAGTCCAAGGACAGTGCTCAGGCCCTGAGCTCAAGCCCAAGACTGGCAAAAAAAAAAAAAAAAAAAAAAAAAATCCTGCCTCATTTCTGTTAGTCTTGTGATGGCTTCTTGCATACAAAAGGCAATGTGTAGTTGACAAGGGTACCAGGTTATATTATTCTTTTAAGTAATCAGATATCTATAAGAGGGTAGTGTGTATCAATTACACATATTATAAATAAAATGTAAATATGTTGCCCAAAGTTAAAATTTATAGCATTATAAATGTACATATTCTAAAATAGCTTTCAGTACAGATGTAATTCCTTCATTAACAAGAATCATAGTTTGTTATAAACAGAAAACAACTTAATTCAAAATACATATAGATTGGACATTTTACATTGCATTCTCTATAGTAGTATAATGAGATGTTTTTTTAATCACCAACAGTAATGAAGGGAAGAAACCTGAAGACAATTATCACTACCCTTGGTATGTTCATATTTTATTGAAACTAAATTACCAAGGCAATTTTCACCTTACTAAAGAGGTCATATCATAAATATAGGATCATTTTTTTCTCTGTTTCATTTCCAACCAAATACCTTTTAACTTAGAGAGTGTAGATGAGAAGTGGCTTGAATTGGATAAACTATTAATTGTTAATGATATAGAAAGCTCCTTAAATTGATTAGAATATGCATTTGCATTATATAAATGTATCCTTTTGCAACAAGCAACTGAGGTCAAGTAGATTCTTCCAAAGTTTTGCTTTGTTATTCTCTGTAACAACTTGCTACAAACATATGTTAATGTATTAGAAACCTACATAATATCAAAGTTGTAATGGAATTACACCAATGATTGATATGTAAATGTATGTAATCTATGTATTTGTTCTCAGTGATTTAAAACTATGACCTTCTTGCTTTTTTACTTGAAAGACAATTTTTAAAAATATTTTGATGATATTTGCTTACAAAAAGGGACATAAAAGGTAAAGTCATGAGATAATAGAAAAAAAGAAAAAGAATAATGTTTAAAAACAGATGATAATAAGTGAACTCAACATTTAAGTAAGTTAACTAAAAATATATGAAAGATAAATTATTGCACATTTTATGTAAATAGTAGAAAAATGCATTAAGAAAGTTAAGGCTGCTGTGAAAACTATTGTAGAAGAAAATATTAATTATTTGGAAATTACTTTCTGGTTAATTATCACTCTTACTGTTTTCTGTGATTAGCTTAGCCAATCAAACTGTCAATAATTAGGTTTTTTAAAGTATGTATTCTACACATATTAATCTATTACTTTTGAGATGCACAAAATCTGCTATCAAATCACTTAACTGCATCAAGGTGAGAATAATTCACTATGTTAACTCCTTTTGCCAAAGTTTTTTTAAACAGTTTAATTATTTTATTTTGGAGAATCTTTAATTCTAATAATATTATTCCTTTAAGCAATTATAATTTATATGGAATTTGAAGCTGATTTTATACATTGATTAATACCATAAGCAATCAAATTCAACTGCTAGAAATATCTGAATCTCCAAGTCATTAGACTGTGTAATTTAATAGAGACTCATTTTGAAAGCAGGGAATCAAATCATGTTTCTGTTTAGAAAACCAAATTATGCAAATATTGTGTTTTTAATTATTTAGTTTAGCTCTTTTGTAAAACTTTCACTCTTGAAAATTAATTTTTCAGTTATTACATACTAATTTAAGTATCAGTTTATCCATCTGCATGTTTATGCATATTCTGAAGAGAAATATGACTTACTTTCACTAAACATGTTATACAGGTGCCTGACTTTTAAGTAGTTGATCCTTGTCCTCTCCAGAATGCACCTGGCTTCCTAGGGCCTCTATTGTGCCACATATTTCTTGATCATGCAGCTTAATGAGTATAACGTAGTGGATTGTTATAACATTTTACAACATATCCGAATAAATTTCTTACTATTCTCAGATAATAGGGGCATAAGAGGCAACAAAACCCTGCATGGTGGGAAAGATAAAGATGGATTTAAAGGTCCTATGAAAATATGTGCTGTTGTAAATCGTCTCTTCTGATAATTAAAAAATCCAGTCACCAAATCTGAAGCTGAAGACCATGATAGTTTGTTATAGTAAACACTACACATGAGAACAGCGCGGGCTCGGGCCTCTTTGAACTGGTGAATGTCTCAGGCTGTCCTCCAGACACCTCTATATTCTGTAGCTTCGCCATTAGCCAATCAAATGGAGACAATTGAGACCATCATCCCACATCCTTCAAGTACCTTGTCTATTTCGGCTTCTTGCCCCCAGGTGCATTATTATTTTTTTATTATGAACATGATAGAATGGCAATTTTTGTTTCTCCATCTTCTCTGCTGCTATAGGAAAGGTTTAGCCCTCACACAATGAAATAATTCTGGGAACAATACCAGACACTATGCATGATGACCTCCCTTATAGGGGCCATAAATGCATTCATGGCCCATGTTGAACCATAGGCAGGACTGCATTAGTGGCCTTAGCAATCAAAATGACTTATTAGATGTCTTCCTGAAATACGTGGGGTAAAATAGTTTGCGTAGTATCTGGGCATGCTTATTTCTGGAGACTGGACTCTTCTATCTGTAGATTACTATCCAGGAAAGTGCAGGATCTCATGCCTTCTTAATATGTGCTAAGTGCTCTCAACCTCATGATCTATTCTTCATTTTGTGTGTGTGTGTGTGTGTGTGTGTGTGTGTGTGTGTGTGTGTACTGGTCCTGGGGACCGGGGATTGATCTCAGGTCTTTAGCACTGTCCCTGAGTTTTTATACTCCACCATTTTAACCATATCTATTCTGGCATTTGTGATGGTTGCAGATTTTATTTTACTTTCTGTGTTGTTGTTGTTGTTGTTTTTATTTCTTTCTTGCCAGTCCTAGGGCTTGAACTTAGGGCCTGAGAACTGTCCTTGACTTTTCTCAATAATGGCACTCTACCAATTGAGGCACAGCTCTTCTTCTGGTGTTTTCTGTATATGTGGTACTGAGGAATTGAATCTGGAGCTTCATATATCCTAGGCAACCACTCTACCCTTAGGCCATGCTCCTGGTCCTGTAGCTGTTGTTGACTTCTGTACCTTCTGTCTTGTATGCAAGTGTATCTGATTTGTGGAGGGGAAGGGGAAGCACAGAAATAGTGGACAAATGGTGATCTAATTCAGCAGTGACACTCAGTAGATACTATGTTGAAAACTATACAGCTTATTATAGAGGGAGGGGTTAAGGATGGAAAAAAATCTGGGAGAAAATGAAGAAATAGTGATACTGTTCAAAAGAAACATATTCAATACCGGACTTATATAACTGTAAACCCTGTACATCACCTTACAATTATATATATATATATATATATATATATATATATATATATATATATGATGAGCTTTTTTGCCTGGACTGGCTTCTAACAGTGATCCTCAGATCTTTGTTTCCTGGGTAGCTAGAGTTACAGGTATGAGCCAGCCACTGGTGCCAGATATTCTTCTTCTTTACAAAGGTCAACTTTAAGCTATCCACCTGTTTTACTCTTGTTCAAATTATGTTTTATAGGCCATCCCTTAAATACTATGGGTTCATAGTGACTTGATTGCCACTTTGCCGTTCATAAATAATTAAAAGTTAGGTAATTGTTATCCTCTAGCTTCCTCATTAAAACATTGCTCTATCTATTCAATTGTTTGGTGTTTTAACACATACGCATTGCTCTCTTTTTTACCATCCAATAGAACTTTAAATTATGTATTAACATTTGAGTCCAATTTCATGCTTTTTCCAACTAAGTCAACTTAGATATTCAAATATTGCATAATTGTACAAGTGAAGGGAGTGAGATATTGAATTTTTTATGTTATTCTAAATCATATGTAGTGTGAATTCATATGGGGTGAATATAATGTAAAAATAATATTCAAATTTTTCCTTCTTAGAACAAAAAGAAAACAAAAATTTCAAACTAAAATAAATTTTAAAAATTCCCATATAAGCAGCCGTAGGAAGTAGAGGAATATGGGCTACTTTGGCTAGTAAAGTTATAATTCTTATTTTTATTTCTTTCCATTCAGTTCTTTGGATTTTCTTGCCAGTCACCGGGGGTTGAACTCTGGGCTTGGGTACCATTCTTGAGCTTCTTTTACAGAAGATTAGCTCTCTACCACTTGAGCCGTAGAGACACTTCTGGCATTTTCTATAATTAATTGGAGATAGGAGTCTCACCAACTTTTCTGTCCAGCTAGCTTCCAACTGGGATCCTCAGATCTCAGCATCCTTAGTAGCTAGGTTTATAAACATGAGCCACCTATGCCCAGCTTCTTTTGGATTTTTAATTTCTATTATGTTAATGTTTTGCTTAACTACTTTGGAACTTCCTTCACTGAAAGTTGGAGCCTTAACCTTTCTAAGATTCACCAGTGGAGAAGATGAATTATCTGTGGCTAAATATTGAAAATACTAGATAAAAATCCAATTTACCCTCACACAACTATTTATGTGTCCAAAGATTCAATAGAAACACTGAAGTCTTATACCTGGAATTAATACATGATAAAAATTAATAACATCATTGTTAGCTTCATAATTTCTCCAAAAGAGAATGCTATACATAGAAATCCAGAGGAGTTAATAAACAATAACAAGATCTATAGTCAATATATTAGAGAGTAGGTTTTAGAATCAATCTAATTCCATCTTTTTTTCTTTTCACAATGAATATAAAAATTACCTTCCTTTTATTTATTAATGGGTAGAGTTACAATCAGTAATAAGATTTCAATTTTAAGCTAGATTTAAGTAAATATAGTGGAATAAAACAGGAATGCTGAGTTCTGTGTTTATCTTTAATAGAAACAAGAAATATATCTCCTTTCACTATTTGAAAATTATAGCATAACTGTAATTCACATAAGTAATTATAGTGGCTTCTTTTGCAAATTACTCCTTTCTGTAAGGATTCCACTTCTTTAAACAAACCTTTACGGACTTGCCTTATATAAATCCTCCAGGATATTTAGCTTCAAATAATGCCAGTCAACTAGATATGGCAAAAATAAAACATAACTCTCTCACTGTGTCTGTGATCATATTAAACAATAATTTTACATTTCCCTCTCTGGAATAAATTTTATGATACAGACATATTTTAGATTTTTTCAGATATTTCCTTCCTATATCTATATTTTATTATTTTATTCTATTTTATTTGTTTTTGGTTTATAAGGGCTTGATCTTGACATGGGCAATGTCCCTCAGCTCTTCAGCTCAGGGCTACTGCCCTACCCTGGAGCCAAGCTTCACTTCCCGTTTTCTAGAGGTTAATTAGAGATAAGAGTCTCAGGTGCTTTTGTGCCTTTTGTGTCCTTTTGGGCTGGCTTTGAACCTTGATCCGCAGATCTCAGCCTCCTAAGTAGCTAGGATTACAAGTCTGATATACCATGCCCAGCTATCTATATTTTATATAAATCAAATATTGTCAGGTTTTAGTATCAAGATCTGAATGATTAGGAGTCATATATTGTAATGTATTTAACTGTCTGATCTCTTCAGGGATATTAAGGTATTTTTTTTTACTCTGAGTTACTTTTTTCTCTACTTAGTTCTTCAAATCTTTCTCATTTTTAATGTGATTGTCACTATTATTATTCTAGTGTTTGTGATGATTATTTCTGAATGGTACAAGTTTTGGCAAACAATAAAATGTTCTGTTTGCTATTTGTTTTCTGACCCAAAGCAAAAATATTATAATAAACACTATTATATGATTGTTCATATATATATATATTCTTAGTTTACTTATTAGACAGTGATACCAAATATTACAGCTTTTTACTTGGAAAAATATATATTAAGTAATATAAGCCAGTCCTAGGGAACCACGGGCTGAGTGGTTTCTCTAATTTTGGTAGCTAGAATGTGCCTATCAGTCCATAAGTAAACACATTAATGAATCAAATGAAATATAATACACTCCAGGGAGTGACCATGCAGTATAATTCTTTACAAAACCGAAGGCAAAGTCCAACAAAATTAATATCAAGAAATAAGTATTTCCAAGTTGTGGGACAGTTGGAAAAGTTTGGGATCTGGAAAAGAATGGAAGGGAAGAGAATTCATTGTATATACATACCATGGAATTGAGAAAAATACTGGAAAGGTTGCATCAAAGGGAGGGTGAAGATGTGGATGTGATAACAGATAAAGATGCATGTGTCTATAAAATGCTTTAAACCTAATTAAAATTAGGGAAAGGGCGAGTTGGGAGGGGTAGGTAATAATGTTCAAAGGGGGGAGAATGTTCAATATGCACCATGTTCACTGGATATAGGGAATAGCCACTCTTGTACAGCTACTTAAAGATAATTAAAATATTCAAAAAGTAAAAATAAAAGAAAATAAACTTTACACCTTTAAAAAATATTCATAAGTGATATTTTAAATAATAATAGTAATGTTAGTAGTATAATTTGTTTGACAGAAGGTTATTGTCATAATTTATTGGTGTCAGAAAATTTAACATTTAGGAGCTGGTTATATTATATATTTTCTTTCCTATCTTAGTAAGTACAAGTAATTAATGAAGTATGTTCAAAAATTTTAAATTCATGATATGAATTTTTCTGATTCTTCCGTGCATGTCTAGAGCTTTGTAAGAACTTATAACACAGTGGGGGATTCATAAATATTAAATTAAATTTTATACGACATACCTACATCTAGTTAGACCAAGAGACTGTATTTATTTAATGTAAAACCAAGTATAGATTACTTGCACTTGATTATATTTATTCTGAGCTATTACCTGTATTATAAATAAAAATACTCGAAGAAAATAAGAAACACAACTGAAAAAAGAATGCACTTACATAGCAATTTTAGATTAAACTTAACATAACCTTAGTATTAGGTTAGCAATCATATCTAAAAATTACATGGACATTGTGTGAAATTATTAAGATTTTAATATAGTATTCCTTTTTGCTACATATTTTCTTACCATAGTTGTGAGGATTTTTAAAATAAAGATGTATGCTATTTAAAAATATAGCAACATTTCTCTGTAAGGAAAATTGAAGAGTAAAATCCTCTTAACACCAGTGATCTTTACAACACAATTCATTTAAGAAGAATTTAAGTCTTCCAGGAGTCTTCTTTTACATTTGCTTTACAAATGAGAGAAAATTTAGTGAATTGATTTAAACCTTTTGATTATATCTTGAAAAATAGGGATGATGGAGCAAATTATAGTATAGAAAATACTATACGATAACCTCAAGGTCTAGTTGTAAGGCGAGGCAGAAGCATCTGTATACGTTGGGTAGAGGTAGTGACTTGTGGATGAAGGTGAGCTTCAGTTCTTCCAGTGTCACTTAAAATCCTTGCATCTTCTTGGAAGAGTAGATGAGGAAGGTTTAGGGTTAATTCATTGTCCTATAGTGTGAATTCTAAATCCCACTATCTAAAACCATCAAGGATTTATAATCTGTAATCATCCATATTTGTGTTCATGGATCTTAGCCAAACAGGTCAGTGTTTCTAGAGCCTCCTGCAGAAAATACATCCATCCTGCCTTCACTTGCAACACTCTGTTGTAGTATTGAATGTTCTCTAAAATCTTGACCACTCTTTACACAGCGTGCTAGTTGTTTATTAGACATTATTTATGGCATGATTACTGTGTTGAATATATTACATACAACACGAAGAATAAATAGAATACATGATTGGGTCATAAATAATTCATCATTTAGAACATCCTGTTTCATGGTACAGGGAAGGGTCACAACCCAGGAAGCCAATCCATTTTAAATTTGTGAAACCTCTGGAGAGATTCCAGCCCTGTTGATAGTTGACTTCAAATTTGTGGTTTCTACAATTGTAACATAATAATTTCAATTGTTTTAAATCATCAAATTTATAATTTGTTACAGAAAGAACTAAGATGGTAAAATTATGCAATTTGCTTCCAAAGAGAAAATATTCATTAGCATTTTAATGACAATAGACAATAAAATAGGAGGGGATGGAAAACTGCAGCAAAATAGCCAAAAAAAAAGAAAGGAATTTCCTGTACACCTGACTTCCCTAAAACCGTCTAACCTATTTGGTACATACGAATTTTTACAGACAAATATGGCAGACCATTCAGGCTGACAACTGATTTGGGCCAGATATTTACTAGTAAGAGCAGATGTAGATAAACAAAGGATCAAAGAAAGTCTACAGTATTACCAACTTTCAAGACTTCACCTTTGCTACTCGGGCTTGCTGAGATATGAGGATCATGATTTAAAGAAAGCACAGGCAGAAGAGTCTATGACGGTCTTATCTTTATTTAACCAACAAAGAAGTGGAAGTAGAGCTTTGACGGAATAAGAACAGTAAAAAAATCCCAGTGAAAGTGGAAGTTTCTGAGTTCAAACCCCAGTTTTGCTACACGTATGTACAGACACGCAGACACACACAGACACACACACCAACAACAACAAACAGAAGAATGAACATCTCCATGGCAGAGAGACTGATGTAGTAAGAAAGAATGAGTATGAGAATTGATGAGCCAACTCAATTCAATACCCATCAAGATTCCAAAGTCATTCTTTAACAAGATAGAGGAAGCAATCCAAAAATTCATATGAAATAATAAAAGACCCCCAAAAGCAAAAACAATCCTTAGTAGAAAAAACAGTGCTTAAGGAATATCAACAAAAAACTTCAGGCCTGTGGAGCACGTCACATCAGGGAAATGGAAACCTATTCTGTAAAAGGAGTCCTAACTTGTGGCCCAGTGCTCATTCCCTGGTTTTGGGTCTGCATGGCTGAGATGGTGCCTGCTACCTAGTTGGAAGGTGTGGCTATGGTTTGTGATGTAAAGTAAGACCACTTCTGGGATAGGCCCTGAACCCTTGGACAGCACATGATTGCTATGTTAGCTGAATGGTCCTCAATGAGAGTACCTCCCCCACCCTGCCCACCTTTGTGCTGATAGGTGCCTGCATCCTATGTTAGCTGAGTAGACTTCCTCAATAAATGAGTTCCTGCCTTGATGGGTCTCCCTGAAGCCTCTGATTGTCCTCCGGGGAAGGAGGGCTGGGTGTAGGTGGTCAGTCAGCCTTCCCCATTCTCAGCTTGTCCTGGTCGGGCCATGTTCTCCTTATCCCTCCTGCAGGTCGGGAAGGACCGAGGACTAAAAGCCCCGACAAGGCACTATTACAGAGGTATAGTAATAAAAGGAGCTTGGTATTGGCACAAGAACCAAGCTAGAGGACCAATCAAATAGAATTGAATTAAGACTTAGAAATTAACTCACCTATCTCTGGTCACCTAATCTGCCGTGAGTCAAAGAAATAGGATGAAAGAAAAGACAGTTTCTTCAACAAGTGGTGCTGGAAGAACTGGTTAAGCACCTGCAGAAAACTAAAGTTGGATCCTTATGTCACCCTGTAACAGAATTAATTCCAAATAAAGACCTTGAGGTAAAAACAAACATCCTAAAATGTTTACAGAAAGAAATAGAAGATACACGAGGTTTCCATATCATAGGTCAAAAATATATTAATAAGGTCTCATAGCATAAAAATTACAGAAACTTTGGACAAATTGGGCTGCATTCAACTACAAGGGCACCTTTATGGCAGAGGACATAGCTAGCAAGTTAAATAGAAAGCCCACAGAGTGGGAGAAGATCTTCATTAGCCAAACATCAGACAAGGGCCTCATATTTAAAATATACCTACAGCTAAAACAATTGAATCTCACAAAAACAAATCCTGCAGAAACAACCATCCCATTTAAAGGTGGGCTAACAACTTAAAGACTGATTTCTTTGAAGAGGAAAGAAGAATGTCCTATAGACTCATGAAGAAGTAATCCACATTTCTAGCCATAACAGGAATGCAAATCAATATAACTTTGAGATTCCATCTCACTCCAATTAGAATGGGAACAAAAACTTAAGAAGGGGCATCAATGTGTGACTATCTGGCAAATATAACTGTAATCCCTCTATACATTATCTCGTTAAAAAATGAAAAAAAATCTAATAACAACAGATGCTGGAGGAGATGTGGCTAGAAGGGAAGGCTACTACATTGTTGGTAGGAGTGTAAACTTGTCCATCCACTCTGGAAAGCCATTTGGTGATTCCTCAAAAGACTAAACATAGAGCTCTCCTATGACCAAACAATCCTACTCCTTGGCATTTACCCAAATGTCCAGAAACAGGGCCATAGTAAATCCACTAAATCATGTTCATTGCAGCATTATTTACCATAGGTAAGATATGGAACCAACCCAGATGCCTCTCAGTAGATGAATGGATCAAGAAGATGTGGTACTATCCAGGGAGTGGTTGCCCATGCTTGTAATCCTAGCCTCTCAGGAAGCTGAGATCCGAGGATCAGGGTTCCAAGCCAGTCCAGGCAGAAAAAGACCTGAGACTCTTATCTCCAAGTAACCTCTAAAAACAACAGGGAGTGGGGCTTGGCTCAAGGTTAGGGTGGTAGCCTTGAGCTGAAGAGCAAGGGACAGTGCCCAGGCTGAGTTCAAGTCCCATGATTCCCTATTTTTCTTTTCTTTTCTTTTTGTCCTGTTGTTCACGTATAAGTCTTTGGTGTTGTGTAAGGGAATTCAGAGAAATGAAGGGACAAAGGGTGAACAAATTCAGCAATTGTACTCACTAGACCATAGGTTGAAAATGAACTTTACAACCTACATCCCACTCTGTGGGATGGGAGGGAAAAAGTGGAGAGAAAAAGGGAAGAGTTGACACTGCCCCCCAAAATGCGCTTATTGCATGATGCATATAACTGTAACACTTTTGTACATTGCCATTATAATAAACATATATAATTAAAAATATAAAAAGAGAAGTTAGTGAAATAGAAAAATGGAACCTGATATATATATATATATATATTGTTTCTTTTTACACAAATTGTTATCTCCCTCTTTCTAGATTTTCCTAGACTGTGAAACAAATAATCAATACAATGTAAGCTAGACTAAGGATGCAGTTCTGTGGTAAAGTGCTTGCCTAATACAGGCATGTCCCTGAGTTCTGTCACAAATGCTATCAAGACAAATAAAAATGCATACTGATTATCTCAATTTCTCCGTGAAAGGCTCAGTCAAGTATATCCGAGTTTTCCAAAGGCCTTGGGAGATGAAATAAATGAAATAAATAAAAATGAAATCTACATTACTAAAATATTTGACTAAATTATATATAAAACTGTTTACAAGCCATGCACCAATGTCTGTAATCCCAGCTTCAGAAGAGGCTGAGACTGGGAAGATTTCAACTCTTAGTCATTCCAGGTGGAAAAGTCCATGAGACTCCATGAAAAAGAAGGAATCTGGTAATGGTGGCACTTATCCTTCCTTCATCCTGGTGGATAGAGTGAAAGACATGAATTTCATTATTCTAATCCCATGACCAAGCAGAAAACATAAAACTACCTCACAAAAAACCAGTGCAAGGAAAGGCTAGAGGCATGGCTCACTGGCAGAGGATCTGCCTAGCAAGGGTGAGGCCCTGAGTTTAAATGAGAGTACAGGAGAAAAAAAATAATAAAGCACAACATAAAAGCCAGAATAAAGATATTTGTAAGTAAACTAAAGATGAAATTATCTGGTAATATAATTACTTAACTACAGGAAATATTAGATGTTTTCCCTAGGCTAAAAGCAAGTGATGCCAGACTGTTAATTAGATTAGGCACACACACAGCCAAATAATATAACACAAAAAATATAATTATGTGATTACTGCAACAGATAGTGCACTATTTTACATAGTATTTCTTCTTAAGTGATCTAGAAGGAGATTACATAAAACAAAAGTACATTTAATATTCATATGTAATGATGTGCTTAAGACATGTTGTGAAATGACAATAAATACTCAAAATAATCAGGAAGGAACCAAGGTATGTTGAATTTACAAAATGACACTGGGTGGTACATTGAATACAAAAGTAGCAATTAAAAGAATCAAAATAAGAAATAAAGTTAATATGAGAAATACATCAATATATTTCGCCCCATTTGTTAGGAAATGGAAAGACTTAGAAAAAAATCATATTAAGTGAAATAAGCCACACTCAAAAGAACTTAGGCTCAATGGTTTCCCTCATTTGTCATAATCAGTAGAAACCTTGGGCTCTACTAGCAGAGATTTGCAATAGAGCAAAACCTTGATACATAGGGCCATATAGTATGAAGCTAATTGAAAGGACCTCCAGGATATTGAAACAAAAGCCATAAAATGAATGATTGTTGTCCTTAATATACTATGTTATCTCTCATCTCTTTTACTGTCACTTGGTTATATCATATTGTTACAGTATCTCACTTTGTTATCTGATATATTGGACATATTTGTATTTGTTTATTTGAAATTGGATAGGGAAGGGGGAAAACAAGATGAGGGGTGGGGGGGGAGGGTAATGGGGACCAAGACATGTGAAAGGGTATCAATGTATGTGAATTAATGCACCTCCTATCTGGAAAATATCATGTAACCCTTTTATTAATTACAATAAAATATTAAAAAAAGAGAATAGGAAATAATGGAAGTAAAGAGTTCAACTTCATGAGCTTTGTTCAAATAAAACTAAACCACAATTCTTCAACTCAATACCCAGTTCAATTACAGAAACCAAGACAAGTTTTCTGATGCAGGGTGGATATATAAGTTAATAAAACAAGAATGCAATGTCTGGAAATGTGTATATACATTTCTATGCAAATGAGACATATGTGTGTATGTATGTGTGAGTGGTACAGGAGCTTACAATTTCATAGCTTGTTTTCTCAGTGGTTGCTAAACCATTTTAGCCACTTCTTCAGTCTGACTTTTGGCTACTTATTTTGACGA
Source organism: Megascapheus bottae (assembly GCF_031878675.1). Taxonomy (NCBI): domain Eukaryota; kingdom Metazoa; phylum Chordata; class Mammalia; order Rodentia; family Geomyidae; genus Megascapheus; species Megascapheus bottae. The sequence continues at coordinate 15,661,960 of NC_143514.1, forward strand.
TAAAATTTTTCTGACTTTTATTTCCTGGCAGACCTTGAATTATGATCTTGTGAATTTTATGCCCATGAATAGCTTGGTTCCCAGGTATACTGATGGAGTTGAATCTTGCTTCCATTGTTACTTTGCCTATTCAAAGCCTTGTCTGCCATGGAGCCAATCAAAGGACCCCTAGTTTACTGAAAACGGAAATTCTTCATAAAATTTCAACCAGGTAGGGCTGATTTATTTAGAGCTTAACTTAAGCACTATTACATAAGCCACTGCTACTCAGCTCAATGTCTTTAATTTTAATCACTTCCACATTTATTTGCAAAGTAAACATAACATTACATTCTATATTTGAGGAGTTAAAACTAGTTATTATATGGAGAAAAACCTATAAAATTTTGGGTTGTTTATATCTGTTTTAGTCTATCTTCAAAATTATCCTTAATTGAATACTAATTTAATTGTTCTTTTCAAAAACTTTTCCATACATTCTAAGTTGTATGTGAAGTTATGTAATGAGATTAAATTTCATTTTGTTATCTTAACAATTTCAAAGACTTAGATCATAAAAGTTTTGTGTGTATTATAAACAAGTTAAATTAACAGAACATTGATATTATGTCCACAAAATATTTACATAATTTGTGCAAATATTTTTGCCATATTTCCTGCAGAACAAGAAAAATGTATTCACATAAAATATGTTTTATTTATAAATAAAATATGAAGTCATTATTCTATGTTGGCAAGATTCTACAAACTTAATAACATCATTATACTATATTTGGTAAGAGTCTAGAAATCGTTGTTTGGTTGTGCACATTATAATGTTACCTATCTTCATATGTTGAATAAATATGTGATTTATAATCCACTCACATAACACCCCTGAATAAATTGCAACCTTGAATATTTTACAATAGTGATAATTAAATACAGCATTATATTTTTTTAACTTTTGCTAATACTCAAGTGCATTTTTATATTTTGTTCTTGTTGTTTCAGGAGTAGGAAATGTACTTGAACTGTAAAATTTCAGTTTCACTACATTCTATCCTCACAACCAATTAACATATTTTATGACTTTATTTGGCTGACCTCCAAGTTTAGATTCATGACACAATATTTCATAATTATTTTACATAATGAAGCTGAATCTAGCCCTGCCTAGTTAGTGGTGGTAGCTACCAACTACTGAAATTACTGTGTCTATAGACAAATGTCTATTGATTTTTAGTTATTTGTAGATCATGTGTAACACCTCCTCAGATTTACTAGGACCATAGTCATTCATCAACAGACCTCTGGGTTACAATTTGAATTAGACAGGAAATACCCAGGGAATGTAGCATCCAAAATAAGCATATGGTAGTCAGGCGCTGTCAGGAGTAATCCCTTGAAAATTCAAATAATTACAAGAGGGAAGGAAGACAGGAAGAAATGAAGGAAAGAAGGAAAGAGAAGGGAAGAGAAAGAAGAAAAGAGTGAGAGAAGGAATGAGGAAGTGAGAGAGGCAGAGAGGAAGGTCAGGTGTATAAAAATTAAGAAATACAGGTTGTGTAAACCCTGACATTCTCACTTACTTACTTGATAACAATTTCTAATACATGCAATTCTGAAATCTGTCATGTTCAGGCAGCCTTCAAGATGGAAAGAAAATTATTGGGGTGTGTGTGTGTGTGTGTGTGTGTGTGTGTGTGTGTGTGTGTGTGAAAGAGAGAGAGAGAGAGAGGGAGAGAGAGAGAGAGAGAGAGATGATATAAGTAAATCTTTGCTTTGTAAAATGGCATAGGCAACTTCCAGTACAAAATTATGAGAAACATGTAGTATCACATATGAAAAGGAAACAGGAAGAATTTAGGACAATCTTTCTATCTGTAGTAAAGTTCATGACATATTCAGTTTTGCCATGGGAGGAGTTAGGATTGCATCTCTGCTTTGTGCAAGCCTAGTGGTTGGAAATAAAATGTTAATTCATGTCAGCTTTTCGGCTGATGGAGCCTTTCATTCTTTGTGGGGAGGCATTTACACCCGCTTAGAGCTGGGGACAAATCTCAAGTGGTATCCCACTCTCCTAACAGTTGGAGGCCCTGAATTGAATTCTCTGCACTGTCAAAAAAAAAGAAAAAGAAAAAAATCAATCTGCTAGTGAATTAGTGATAGATTTTTGAAACTATTAGCAAAGAAGAAACATTTCAAAAGAACAATCCAGGAAACTACATAAAAGGAGTTGGAGTACTTTCGAACAATTTGAAAGTTTTTTTTCTTTTTTTCAGGTCTAAAGATTGAAAAGTAATCAGTTGGGTAGGTTAGAGGTTAATTGTACATGTGATAAATAACTATCACAGTTTCTCATGGGGAGTAAATAGTCAAAATAAACTTAAATATGTCCTATAGAAAATATTCATAGAGAATCTCTTATACATTTTTTCCATCTACTTCTTAAAATTTCCTATTGGAAATATTAAAAGAAACCACCAATCACTTTGTAATTTGTTGGATGTTTTTTGAAATTGCCTATATATCATTCACGGAAATTTCTATGTTTACCAAGTTTTACAAGCATTTTAAAACTGTATATCCCATTTATAAGGTTATAAAAGATCTTCAATTCCTGACAATCATGAAATATCCGTGCCTTCCATGGAATTATTTATATTCTGTACTCTGTATCCATTTATTTTTATTTATTTTGGGGGGAGTCATGGGGCTTGACCTCTGGACCTGGGCGTTGTCCCTGAGCTCTTCAGCTCAAGGGTACCACTCTTCCCCTTGAGCCACAGCACCACTTCGGCTTTTCTGGTGGTTAACTGTAGATAAGATTCTCACAGACTTTAATGCCCAGGCTGGCTTTGAACCATGAGTATTAGATCTTAGCCTCCTGAGTAACTAGAATTATAGGTGTGAACCACCTGCTCAGATTGTATCCATTTATTCTTATATGAGTTTTGATGTACACTGTTTTTCATATGTCATTTCATCTGAAGTAGGCACAACAAGTTGTGCTAGATCAAAGACAAGATTATTATTAAATTTGACACAGTAAATATCAACACATCTTTAATGAGAAGCAAGTTAAAATGGAAACTCCACAAAGGAGCAAAGAGGAGCCATGCTTTCTCTGTTTATGAAGAGATTGAAGAATGTTATATTCCTCCTTTATTATTTTTCTTACTCCAAACCTTTTGATAGTAAGTAATTTAACTGTCCTAAAACTAGACATTCTTAGGAAATTTTGTTTTTGCAACATGGAGATACCTTCTTAAAAGACAAATGGGCTTAAGGGCCAAAGTGTTTCCCATCTCTAAATCTTAGTTACTCAGAAAGTCATGGTGCCAACCAGCTCCAAACCAAAAACCTACATGACTCTGTCTCTAAGACATAATGAGCATAAAGCCAAACTGAAGGGATGGCTAAAGTAATATAACACCAGGGAAACAAGGTGCTGAGTTCAAAACACGAAATAAGCATATAATAAAATAGATGACGAACATAAACAAGTAGCAGATAGATAGATAAATAGATAGATAGATGATAGATAGATAGAGAATGTGAGTAAAGTAATAAATAAAATATATTCTAGAAGCAGTGCAAAAGTTGTATTCTAACCCTACAACCTTGAACTTTCTCTGCTTTATAAGTTTGGTTTATATGGAAGAACATTAAGATCTCTACTGTCTTCTTCCCTCAGAATTAATGTGGAAATAGCTGATGGTATATTGTAGGAAAAGTTCTCTCTCTATTGATAAACATTATATATAAACAATATATATAAACAAAGGGAGAAGGTAGAAGTGTGGCACAATTGATAAGACTGTTAACAAATAAGTAAAAGACATACATATAATGTCATAATGAAAATCCCATTTGAGGGTAGATATTGATATACTTTATTTCAAAATTCCGGTAGAACTATGAGAAAAAAACCCAGAAGCAAATGTAATTAATATTGGTGCAGAACAACAATATAGAAATAATAGTCCTTAACAGATATTAGCCTATTACAAAATTACACCACTATAAAATTAGACTACCACCTGATGAATGTAACTGTAACTCCTCTATACATTACCCCCCAAATAAAATACAATTTAAAAATAACATTAGACTATTATTATAAAAATGATACTTGATGACCTAGTACTAAATAGCGAAGAGAAAAGAGCTGATAGAGATTTAGGTTAATGTGCTATATGGAAAAGTAGCATTTTAGGTCAAACTATAAGTAGAAGACTGAGAATAGTATCACAAAAAGTGGTTAGTCTTTATAAACAAATGGAAATGTTATATAATTCAATTAGCATTAATTATAAACAACTACAAACAGTTAAATTGCTAGAATTTTTATTGCTAGATTTTTAAATAATCCTAATGAGTTTGTATCCATTCAGTGTTGCACATGTAATGATGCTTGAGTCTATCTCTTGACAAAGGCAGTCTTAAACAGAGGATTCCAATAGTGTAACTCCTTGGCACAATTAACTTACCATCTAATAAATAAAATGAACACTAGGAAGCTGGATCTTGAAGTGCCAGGGTGGGAGAGGTCAAAGGAAGAGGATGAAGGAATAGAACTAGAAAGACTGTGTGGGCAAATACATTTCATAAACTTCAACAGCCATAGCTAAAAATACAAACAGGTAAGTTGAGGGGGTAGGTGGGGTTGAAAAAGATGGGGAAGGATTACCGAATGGTGACATTGATTAACATGCAATATATTTATGTGTTGGTGAAACCCTTTTGCACAACTACTTAAAGATAATAAATTGATAAAATGAAATTTTAAAACAAAGATTAAAAACACAAAGTAATTTAAAGACACAAAAATATAAAATTCACAAGAATCCAGGTCAATAATTTTTCTCTTTTTTTAAACAAAGGGACTCTTCTGTAACCACTGTGGATGCAAGAAATAGAAATTAAAGTTCTGCTATGATCTTTTCAATGTGTACGGAATTTATCTCATTTCCCCATGATCTTGATGTTGAACTCTCTAGTTAGGTTTCGATTGTTTCTGAGTTTTCCATAGATTGCATCACCATGGAGGATGTAGCTCTTTACTTCTATTTTGCTTTTCAGTGATATTTGTAGTACAAATCCAAGCAGTTAAAGTCAGTATGTGTTTCATATAATTCATCTCATAAACATATGGAATTATGTTTGTTAGTTCTTTTTGTGTATTTGGCATTGGGATTGAAAATCGAATGCTGTGCACATTAGGCAAGCATTCTATCACACTTGAGCCATGACCCCAGCTTATTAATTAATTAATTTATTTATTTATTTATTTATGTGGGTCATGGGTCTTGAATTCTGGGCCTGGGTGTTGCCCAGCTCAAGGCTACCACCCTACCCCTTGAGTCATAGTGACACTTCCAGTTTTCAGTGGAAGACTGGAGATATAAGTCTCGTGGATGTTAGTCCCTGGGCTGGCTTTGAACTGTGATCCTCAGATCTCAGCCTCCTGAGTAGCTAGGATTACAGGTGTGAGCCACCACGCCTGGCTCTTTTTTTTTTTTTTTTTTACCAGTCCTGGGCTTGAGCTCAGGGCCTGAGCACTGTCCTCGAACTTTCTCAAGGCTAGAGCTCTACCAGTTGACCCTCAGCACCATTTCTGGCTTTTTTCTATGTATGTGGTACCGAGGAATCGCACCCGGGTCTTCATGCATGCTAGGCAAGCACTTTAACCACTAGGCAAAACTCCCCGCCAAGCTTGGCTCTCTTTTATATTTTGTATTATGTTTCTGTAATAGGGCTTTCTAGTCTTGACAATGTGCACGACTTCAAACTCAGGACCTTCTTGTCTTCTTCTACTGAACCGGTTGGATTACAGGATTGAGTCAAGATGCATGGCACTTTCAGGTCTTCTCGACATCTGCATCTTTGATGATGGCTAAGCAGTGTTTTTTTCATGTTAAATTTTCTGTGAACTATATTTCAGTAGACAGAGTTCCAGTTGTACATTTACTTTAACATGATTATTTAATCCAATATCAACAGATGTCATTCATTCAGTCCTCATTTTATCCTTCATTCATTTTAATTCTCTTTGTATAAATTGAGATGTCACAAATTAAAATTTCCCACCTTCTTACAAGATATTAGAACCCTAAAGGATACTGGAACAATTCAGCTTATGCAGAGGTGCCGGGCTTTTCTTTATTCCCCTCACAATAGCGTGTAGTACGATGCTCTACTTCAGCAATGGAAGTGACCTCTGAAGTAAGAAAGCCAGGGGGAGTGTAATGCACAGCTGTGGTGTAAGGTGGCACAAGTACATGATACCCTCATCTGCAAGCCATTCTCCTGTGCCTTGGCAAATGGGCTCACAACAGAATGTTGATGTCATGGAGTCTTGTAGTTTATGTGTACATAATTATATTCTTCTGCTTTTACACAAAAATGCAAGCAGTAGATATACAACTGTGACAGCAGCTGAGTCTGATGAGCAGCACTCTGCCTCAAGGACGCTAGCTGACCTTCAGGTGCAGACTGGATGCACAAACTGCTTCAAGACTTAGGGAAATTTGCAAGAGTTTTAATCCTACCAGCAATTAAAACTGATGGAATTCATGTATGTTTAATACTAAAATCTCTCTACATAAAGCACACTCATAACTTTTTGCTAGTCTTTACATATTATTTTCCATGGAATATTGTTTGTTTCCATAACTTTTACTTCTATGGTGTCTAAATCTCTATTAATGCTATGTAGAGAATTTAAATTGTATTCTGGACATTACTTATAGCTGTTATTTATCAGACTGCAAATATATTCCCAACTCTATGACTGCCATTTCCCATCTCATATCAGTGTCTGCTGGTGAAGCAAAGTTTAGAATACAATATAAATATGAAATTTACTCCCATTTTTCTTATAATGTTTACTTTTTATACTTAAGAAGTTGTTTCCTGTTCTACAATTACATATATATCCATAATGTCTACATAATATGAAAAGTGATATTTTTAAACTTAAATATTATAAATAAATTATAATTTCTTAATTCAGTTGCAATTTTCAATTGCCTTTTCCATATGTCACAAAAGTAGGGAGAGATACAGATTTTGTCCCATGAAACAGAGCAAACAGCGTAGCACTCATATAGGCAAATTGTATACTTATAAATATAATATGTATATTACAATATATATATCACATTTATAGTATATATAATATAAATTTCCATTATTCAGTACAATTGCATTGCACTAAGCAATTTGATAAGGAGTATTTAAAAGATATATCAAACCTGAAATATAATCACCTCCAAAAATATATACAACTAATTTATTTAGGAATTACTTAAGATACAGTTATCTTACAGGAAGATTAGAACATATTAATGCTTATCTCCAAAGATACCTGAACAGTGGTGCTGACTTTGGATCAAAATATGGGAGTAATGGTCCAATGTTCTAGTAGTGGATTGTACCATGTGCTATTTAAATGTTGATATTCTTTCATTTTGACCTTAAAAATATTAAATATCAACAAAAGCTGAATTATAACTGGTTAAATAGCCTGATTCCACACCCAAAATTGAGGGTATTATAGCGACCACTGGAGCATCTTGCTCCAACTCCATCTCCTCCCATTCCTACCCGCAAAGTGTTTTTGCACTCATTTTTCTGGGTTCAGTCTGGAGAGAAATCCTGTTCCTGAGGCTGAGAAAGCTTGCCCAGAACAGCCTTTGGATTTTTTTTCCATATATTTTTTTATTGTAATTAATAGAAGGGTTACATTATATTCACTAGATACATTGATACCCTTTCTCATATATTGGTCCCCATTTCCCTCCCCCCAAGCCCAGCCTTCATCTTGTTTTCCCCCCTTCCCTATCCATTTCAAATAATCAAATACGCATACATACAATATATCAGATAACAAAGTGAATACTGTAACAATATGAGATAACCAAGGGACAGAAAAAGAGATGAGAAATAACATAGTACATTAAGGACAATAATCACTCATTATATGGCTTTTGTTTCCACATCCTGAAGGTCCTTTCATTTACCATCATACTATATGGCCTTATGTATCAAGATTTTGCTCTATTGCAAATCTCTGCTAGGAGAGCCCAAGGTTTTTACTGATTATGACAAATGAGGAAAATCATTGAGCCTACGTTCCTTTGAGTCTGGCTTACTTCACTTAGTATGATTTTTTCTGTCTTTCCATTTCCTTACAAATGGGGCGATGTTGTTCTTTCTGACACCAGCATAGAATTCCATTGTGTACAGATACCACATCTTGTTGATCCACTCATCAATTGAAGGGCATCTGGGTTGGTTCCATTTCTTTGCTATGGTAAATAGTGCTGCAATGAACGTCGTTGTGCTAGTGGATTTGGTATGTCCTTGTTTCTGGACGACTTGGAAAATGCCAAGTAGTGGAATTGCTGGGTAATAAGGGAGCTCTATAGTCTTTTGAGGCACTGCCATACTGCTTTCCATAGAGGTTGCACAAGTTTGCACTTCGACCAACAGTGTAGTAGTGATCTCTCCTGACTGCTTTCACTCCAGCATCTGTTGTTAGTAGATTTCTTGATCATGGCCTTTCTAACTAGAGTGAGGTGGAATCTTAGAGTTGTTTTGATTTGCATTTCTTTTATGGCCAGAGATGTCGAGCATTTCTTCATATGTCCATTCTTATTTCTTCTTCAGAGAAGATTCTAAGTCTTTGGCCCATCTTTTAATGGGATGGTTGTTTCTTTGGAGATTAGTTTTAGAGTGATTCAATTTTTTGAGCTGTTAACATATTTTAGATATGAGGTCTTTGTCCGTTGTATGGCTCTGTAATAGGGTCTAAAGTTTGGTATTGAAATTCCTCCCGCGCTGTTTTTTCTGCTAAGAAGTGTTTTAGCTATATGAGGTCTTTTATTATTACATATGAAATTTTGGATTGCCTCTTTTGTTTCTTTAAAGAATGACATATTGATGGGTATTGCGTTGAATCTGTAGATAGCCATTGGCAAGATTGCCGTTTTCACAATGTTAATTCTTCCAATCCAGGAGCATGTGAGGTTTTTCCATTTCCTCAGTTCTGCTTTAAGTTCCTTTTTCAGGGTTTTAAAGTTTTCATCAAAAAGGTCCTTTACATTCTCAGTTAAGTTAATTCCTAGGTACTTTATTTTATTTTCTTTGTCCCTATTGCAAAAGGAGTTGCTTTCCTGATTGTTGCATCATTCCTCTCATTGTTGGCATACAGGAAGACAGTTAATTTTTGAGGATTAATTTAAGTGTTTGGGGTTTTAATGTATCTTGGCCCCTGAAACTTTTTCTCCTTTGGTTGTCTTTTATTTTCTTATGTACTTTGTTAAGATCCTACTATCTTCTTCACAATTCAGTTTTATAATGTTGAAATGTGTGTGTGTGTGTATGTGTGTGTGAGTGTGTGTGTGTGTGTGTGTGTTTGATGTGAACAGTGTGGACAAATAGCTATAAACAAAGAAAAAGGTAATAATATTTGTATATAAGACAATTTATACTTAGTCCTTTTTTCTTGAAATCTTTTCTGAAACCTTGTTTTCTTAACATTAAATACATGTAATTATTTACATTAGTGTGCTAGATTGTCTTTTATTTACTTTATCTATAAGCAATTATACTTGGATGGTGAACATTCTCAATTAACTATGATGGATAGATGGAACTGTAATGTAATTAACAGAAAATATGAAATAGGTTCAGGAGATCTGCACAAAGTGAAGTAAATGAATAAAGCATATTCTTCAAAACATAAAAATCACCTTTATTTAAGCAATACAGTTATTCATAAATAAAATGTCCAACTACACATGACTCCTGCTGACCTTAGTAATATTTTAGATTCTTACATTTATATTTAGTGTTACAATACTAAAAACTTAAGGCATTGTATCAAATGTCACAGTCTTCTGAGAATTTGTCATAAAACTTAGGCTTCAACTAATGCAGCAAAAGAGGTTCTTGATTTTAACAAACAACTTTGTTTCCTTCTTTTCTGTTTATCTATCTGCTAGGAGGCAAAATGTAGGCATGTTTTTAAGAGTGGATTTAATTATTTACCAAGTTACTAAATCTCCTGATTAAGTTGAGGTTTACTGAAATCAACCAACAAATAGTAAACAAAATCCTTGGGTGCCAAAACTGGTTAGCCCCTTCTACTAGAAAGTTGTAGATTTGTTGAAATCTTTATATTTTCCTTTCACTCTGGAAAGATACAATTAAATTGTCCTTGATGTAAGAGAAGATAAATTATAATGGAAGACATAAGCATTAACTCATAACTAATGAAACTGAGGCAAAGAGACAGCAGCACTCTTCCCTCTGCTCTGCAAAATTTCTTTGTGAAATGTGTAAATTATTCCTGATGGGTACTTCAAAAGGACACTCCAGTGATCATTGTCATAGTAATGCTTGAGAAATGTCAATTTTGTTTTATTAAAGGAACAAAAGCACATTCTTAAACTATTGGGATTTGACCTAAATTCTCCTTCTGTATAATTTTTCTATAAGCAACATGTGTGACACATATGTCCTCAGAGAAACCAAGTTACTGGATCAGAAAGAAAGATCCTTATCTTTGTTCTGTTTCCTATGCTGTCTCTAACATAAGGGAATTCCTACAGGCTCTTTTAACCAGGCTGTTAAAAAAAATATCTTTGATAATTAGTGTGGTAGGAGAGTTAGTTATGTCTTCTCTGTGAAAAATACCATGTCCTTCACCAAATACTAATTATGAAACACTAAGCCTCCTTCTCCCTTTGGTCTCAAACTTGAATTTCTGAGTCTATGAAGTCCATATACAGCAATAGTCCTAAATTAGTGAGAATTAAAAAACAATTGTATGTGAATATTGTGGGCTACTTCCAGCTAGAATTAAGTGAATTTGCTTTAGGAAGAACTCTTTGTCTCACCACATTGTAATGCCTGTAATCCTAGCTATTCAGGAGGCTGAGATCTAAGGACTGTGGTTGGAAGACAGCCCAGACTGGAAATTCCTAGAGTCTTTTAGCTACATTTAAACACCAAAAATCAAAAGTATAGCAGTGGCTCAAGTAGTGGAGCACTATCCATGTAGAAAAAAGTAAAGGGACAGTTTTTAAGGACTGAGTTTAAGACCCAGCATGAGAAAAAAAAGAAATGTTTTTTTTTAATTTTTATTGTAATTAATAGAAGGGTTACATTATATTTGCCAGATAGAAGATACATTTCTGAACAATCATTGCTACCCCTTCTCATGTTTTTCTCCCTATTTCCCTCCCCCCACCCCCATCTCTCATCTTGTTTTCCTCCCTTCCCTTTCCTATTTCAAATAACCAAATAAACATATATACAATATATCAGATAACCAGGTAAAATACTGTAACCATATGAGATAACCAAGGAACAGCAAAAGAGATGAGAAATAACATAGTACATAAGGACAACAATCACTCATTATATGGCTCTTGTTTCTTTATCTTAGAGGTCCTTTCATTTAGTTTCATACTATATGGCCTTAGGTATCTAGGTTTTGCCCTATTATAAACCTCTGCTAGGAGAATCCAAGGTTTATACTAATTATGGCAAATGAGGGAAACCATTGAGCCTATGTGAAATGTTTAAGCTTGTGGTTTCCTCTTAGTAAGCTTCAATCAAAACGAATAATCCCACTTAAGATGATAAATTTTCACTATTTGCAACATTTTTACATGAATTCAACCTTCCTTTCCTATTATAGTGTCATTATTGTAGTAGTTTTAAATAATGTCTTCTTCATTGTTTGAAAAATATTCCCAATGGTGGATTGAACAAAGTTGAGATTCTGCAAATAGGATTTTTTTTTTTTTGCCAGTCCTGGGCTTAAGCTCAGGGCCTGAGCATTGTCCTTGGATTTTCTAAAGGCTAGAACTCTACCACTTGAGGCTCAGCTCCACTTCCAGCTTTTTTCTAAGTATATGGTACCAAGGATTCGAACCCGGGTCTTTGTGCATGCTAGGCCAGCACTCTACCACTAGGCCAAACTCCCGGCCCAAGTAGGATTTTTAAAAAATTTATTTACTAAGATATGAAAGGTAAGGAAAGTTACAGTCACATATATTTCAAACACTACTTGAAAGAAAAAACAAAGCAAAAAACAATATGCAGTGGTAAAACATAAAGCTTGCCATAATAAAACATTGTTATTGTTACATTATGTAGATATCAAAATGAAATTATGCAGAGAATTTTATGATTATTAATGATATATATTGGATAATATGTTAAAATATGATTGCCCATTTCTCTTGATTTGTCTAATAATAAAGAAACATTAAATAAAATGTCTAATTATAGGAAATATTTCTGGCTTACTCTTTTTTTAAAAAGATATTTTTATTAGCCTGGCACAGGGGCTCACATCTGTAATCCTAGCTACATAGGAGGCTGAGAATCTCAGTTCAAAGCCAACCCAGGCATTCAAGATTGTGAGACTTCTCTCCAATTGCCCACTAGAAAACCAAAAGTGGTGTTGTGGCTGTTGTGGCTCAGTCGGTACGATGGTAGCCTTGAGCTGAAGAGCTCAGGGATAGTACCCAGGTCCAGAGCTCAAGCCCCATGATTGCCAAAATAAATTATAGTTTTATTGCAAAGGTGATATAAAAAGGGGTTACAGTTATATATGTCAGATAATGCACATATTCATTTTAAAACAATGTCACCTCCTCTTTCGGTTTCTCTCAGATTTTCCCTTCTAAATCCTTTCCTCCCTTTTCCAGTATCCTATATTAATTTTACAAAGTGGTTTTATTCTGATACTTCCATAAATACATATGATGAAGCATGATCAAACTTATATATTATTTCTTCTGTTCCTCCACTTTTAAAATAATTTAATGGATTTATTTATTCATTTTTAAATAAAAATATGAAGTACTTTAATGATCATAACTTGCCTTTATCATCTATTAAGTAAATATTGAGGATTAATTAATTTGTATTTAAATACCTAAGGAGAACTGGCGTCATTGATTAGCCGTATTGATTGATTTCCATTACAATAAAATATATGTGATTATTTATATCCCCTCCTGAATCGAGAATTTCCCAAGTGATTGAAATGCGATAGTTTGAATACTTCCACAATCATTTCTACTAAGATATAATTGATTATCTTCTGTAAATCATAGTGATAAATATGATTATTTATGTGAATTTATATGTTCATTGTTGAAGTGCAATTCCAAATATCTGGTGTACATGAATGTTAGTAAAGCTTAAATTCTCATAATATTAAAGGTGGAAAATTTGATAGTTGTAACACAAGTATTTCTGGCAAAACATGTCTGGAAATATTTGTTACAAATATTGTACTCAAATGTAATAACAGTAGAAAAGAGCCACAGAAAAAATTCTTATACTTCTGATAAAATTAGTAAGAAATTAAAAAAGAACAAGAAATATTAGTTAACTTTGTGTTGCTATGACAGCATCGCTGCCATTCAGAATTGAAGGTAGGAGAGGTTTATTTGGTCATAGTTCAGAGAGTATATTGGATGTCAGGGTATCAGAGCATCAGCAGAGCATGGTGGATGGGGTCCTTGCCTCATGTTAGAGAGAGAACAGAGAAAGTAAAGGAGTTTCTAGGGAAGGGTATTGTCTGAAAAAGCATGTCTCCAGTGACCTACTTGTTCCACTAGCTTCTGATTTCAAAAGTTTTCAAAACCTCTCAAAACATCACCAGCAGAACAGCATTCTATACATACATCCGTCTATGAGATATTTCACCTACAAACCAGACTATTCCATTTCAGGTCCCCAAGGATGCAAGACCATATTTTCATGCAGAAGGGATCGACTTCTAAGAGTTCCCTAGGCTTCAACACTTATGATATTGTTCAAAAGTCCTAATGCAATCTTTTCAGACTCAAAATATCTTTTTCTGTGAACTTAGGTAAATGCAGAATAAAGATGTCTATTCCAAAGATAAAAGAGTCATTTGAATTCTAAAAGGATATGCAGGAGGGGAGCCAAGTACTGGTGGCTCATGTTTGTAATCCTAGCTAAACAAGAGGCTGAGATTTGGGGGTTTACAATTTGAAACCAGTCCTGACCAAAAACTCTATGTGTCTCCATTTCCAGCAGTAACTAGCAAAAACTATGAAACTGGAAATGTGGCTTAGATCTTACAGTGTCAGCCAAGGAAGCAAGCTAATGATGTATAAGTTCAAATCCCAGTATTAAGAAAGGGGCAGAGTGAAGAGAAAAGCAAAACTGGAATTCAGCAGGGAAGTCATTAATCATGTGTCATTCAAAGCCAGCATTAAGCTTATTTACATGATTTTATAAAGCTCCAGTGTTGCCAGGCAGCCCTCGCCTATGATCTTGCTAGGAACAAATATGTTGAGTCTCTGGGGATGGCTCAAATCACTAACGCCTGCATCTTTCTGTGGAAAAATACTCCATGTGCCTGGCATGCCCAACACTTCCCTGGTCTCCTTTCCAACTCACAATTTATTCTCACTGGGACTTCAATGCCCATGTTCCCATTAGGAATCCTGATTCTGCTACACATTGCCTAGACTCCTATAATTTCCTTTCAGTGCTTTTTAGAAGCCCCTGTGACCCTTCCTGTCAGCTTTTTCCAGGCCTACAAAACCAGCGACATAGACACTGTCAAGGTCAGTCACCAGCTCTTATGGGAGCTGGGGTCCTTTGGGTCCCTGTCTCTGTGAACCTAGGAAGGTGAGCAAGCTGAGCTGATTCCTTAGCCTAGGGATGCTTGGAAAGCCATGTCCTAGGCGGCAAAACCTTAATAGGACCCCATGGAGGCTCACTCTTCTCAAATAGGCAGGCTTTAACACCTGGGATCTGGCCAGTGTTCTTAACTATTACTCACTTGCCTTTCAGGAATCTTTGTTATCCTCTGAAATCAAATTGCTTGGTTACTTTTAAATGACATTAATCTCTTCAGAAAAGATTCCTGCCACAGCTGAATCTCCCCACCAACTTTTCTGACCAAAGTATGAGTTTTTTAAGTCTTCCTAATCCTTTCAGATGGACAGCCAGTAACTTTCCTCCAATGACATTCCTTCTCTCCACCAGGTTCCACCAGTTTTCAGTGGCACTGCAATCTAGGGAGAGAATATTAAACACATGGGCCTTCCTAGCACGTAATTCACAAAACTAAGTGATCAAAATTATCCTCACCGTGGTCTGTGCATGCTTCCCTTAGGAGGACAGTCAGGTCCCAGCAACGTCATAGTTCTGAGATATTCCACAACTTAAGGATCAAATAGTTCCAAGGTAAGTAAACATCATATAAAATCCATTTGAGAGATTCATTTAAAATAGCTCATTAACAAGCTGCCACGATCATTAAAGAAAAAGTTGAGAAAGTGTCATCATCCATCAGGAGTTTATTTAGAGGTAAGTATTAGAATCCCAAGGCTTGGAGAACAGATACAGTGTCTCCTGGCCTGTGAAGCTTTATTTAGGAGGTAGTCTTCTCAGGGAGGATCCTCTAGCTCTAGCTAGACACTTACTTCAGCTTAAAGGCTGGGGTATTTGTAGTGGGGTTATAAGAAAGGCTAGGTTAACTATTCCAAACTCCTGGCCAATATGCCAGGTTTTAAAAACTGGCAAATGGAAACTATTGAGACAAATAAAATAACATAATTTAAGCTCTTCTTTTCTTTTTCTTTGTCAGTTGTGGAATTTTTTTTTATATTTTATGACTTTTTTCTTACATTTCTTTTTATGAAAGAATTTATTAACATTGATTTTTACATCATATTTCAAAGGACATGTTTAACAAGTGTTCAAGGAGGAAATCTCTATATACAATCACTGGCACTTAGTTTTTAGAACATAATCAACATTAGGCTAAGGGTTTGTATGTCATAGAAATATTAATTTATGAAATAAAACATTATATCTATAGAGTCATAGGTTTTTACGTCTAGGTAGTTGTGTTTATATTTCCAATACCATGTCCATAGCATTGGGTATGCAAATATTGAGTCCTCGCTCTTATGCTGTTTGGATCTAATAACCACATATTAAGAATACCATGCACCTTCTGTTCCTTTGGACTTGACTTGTCTCACTCAACATGATTCGCTCTAGATTCACCCACTTCCTTGCAAATGCCATTATTTTATCTTGTCTGATGGCTATGTAGAATTCCATTACATATATATATATATATATATCACATGTTCTGTAGCTATTCATCTGCAGTAGGGCATCTGGATTGTTTCCATCGCCTGGCTATTATGAATAGTACAGAGATAAACATAGCTGAGCAGGTGTCCTTATCATATCTTGGGTTATGATGTTCAGGGTAGATGCCCAGAAGTTGTATGGCGGGATCTGAGGGAAGGTCAATTTTCAGTTCTTTAAGAAACCTCCACACTGCTTTGCAGACTGATTGCCCTATTATTAAATACCAAAGATGCGCTCAAGTTCTGTTTCCTTGTTGGTCTGAGGGAGATGGCAATTGGATCCACTTTCTTTGGTTGTTCTCTCACATTCCTGTCATTTGCACAAAACTATTTTAAAAGCATTACCAGTAGAATTCAAACAAAACTGAGACTACTGAATGTCAGAATAATAAAGGATAACTCCAAAACTAATCTCCAAAGTAACACCCATCCCATTAAAAGATGGGCCAAAGACTTAAAGAGAGTCTTCTCTGAAGAAGAAATAAAAATCGCCTATAGACACATAAAGAAATTCTCAACATCTATGGTCATAAAAGAAATGCAAATCAAAAAACTCTAAGATTCCACCTCACTGTAGTTAGAATGGCCAAGATCAAGAAAACTAATAACAACAGATGCTGGAGGGGATGTGGCCAGGAGGGATCACTACTCCACTGTTGGTGGGAGTGCAAACTCATTCAACCACTATACAAAGCAGAATGGCAGTTCCTCAAAAGACTAAACATAGAGCTCCCCTATGACCCAGCAATTCCACTACTTGGCATTTACCCAATTATCCAGAAACAAGGGCATACTAAATCCACTAGCACAATGATGTTCATTGCAGCACTATTTACCATAGCAAAGATATGAACCAACCCAGATGCCCCTCAGTTGATGAGTGGGTCAACAAGATTAGTATTTATTCACAATGGAATTCTATGCTGCTGTCAGAAAGAATGACATCACCCCCTTTGTAAGGAAATGGAAAGATTTAGAAAAAAACATATTAAGTGAAGTAAGCCAGACTCAAAGGAACATAGGCCCTATAGTCTCCCTCATTTGTCATAATCAGTAGAAATCTTGGGCTCTCCTAGCAGTGATTAACAATAGAACAAAATCTAGAGACATTAGATCAAACAGTATGACACTAAATGTAAGGACCTCCAGGGTAAGGAAACAAAAGTTGTATAATGAATGACTGTTGTTCTTAATGTACTATGTTATCCCTCATCTCTTTTGCCATCCCTTGGTTATCTCATATTGTTACAATATTTCACCTTGTTATCTGATATATTTTATATGTGCTTAATTGGTTATTTGAAATTGGATAGGGAAGGAGGGAAATCAAGATAAGTGGGGGGGGAGGAGAGTGGGAAGGAAATTGCGACCATGTCATGAGAAAGAGTATCAATGTTTGTGATGTTATGCACCTTTTGTCTGGTGAATATTTAATGTAACCCTTCTATTAATCACAATAAAAAATATTGGAAAAAAAAGAAAGGCTAGGTTAACCTACAGAGGATTGATAAGGAAGCCCCTGAAGGTCAAACTAGGAAAGTTGTTAGCCTGGGTGTTTGTTTCTATAAGTACTGGCCTGGGTTCCAAATGGCTTCTAAGCAAACAAGAGGAGAAAGTGAGATAGGAAACGTTAAACGCTTCTCTGGGTCCTTAATAATACGTAAGCTATTCAGACTTAACAATAAGGATAAATGCATTATATTTTATATGGGATCCATGAATTTAATAAAGATATTATGCATAATACAATAATGAGTCAGAACAATATTATTTTGGATTGTATATGGAATGTCTGCCTTCATGTGTTGAAGACTTACTCTACAGTTAACATTTTATCTAGAGATCATTGGGTCATGAGGATACTAACCAGGCCCATAAACTAATCCATTAATGAGCTCAGAGCTGCACTATTTAGTAACTCTAGAGATTAGGTCACTTAGAGCTTGCCTTCGAAAGGGTAATTTTGTATGTAGTCTTCCTGTGCTGGCTTTTTGAATCATGGCAGAGCTATGAGCAGCTCTGCTTGTATCCCATCCCTTCTGTCATGACATTCTGACTCCTTCAGGCTTAACCAATGAAATTAGCCAACTACAAACTGGAATATTTGTAACTATGAAATAAAATAAACCATTTTTACATTGAATTACTTATCTCTGGTATTTTATTACAGTGACAAAAATGAATGTGTGAGTAGAACTCTCTATATATACGTATATGTTTGTATATATGTCTATATACATATATTTTTATTTCTATTCATATATACACACAAATTTACAGACAACTAAATAGTTGGGTATACAAATGTAGATTTGACTGAGGATTCATTTGTATGAGTTATATATAGATACTATTTGAGTCTAGATGAGTCAATATATCAATGAAATAGAAAGAAGAAAAGAGGAGTCCACTCAGAGATCAGAGTTAGCAACATTTATCCACACTATAAAAATGCCAACAAGCCTGGTGAGGTGGCTCATGCCTGTAATCATAGCTACTTAGGAGTCTGAGAGCTGAGGATTAAAGTTCAAAGCTAGCCCTGGCTCAAAAGGACCTGAGACTCTTATCTCCAATATTAATCACTAGAAAATGAGAAGTGGGGCCTGGCTCAAGCGTAGGGTGATAGCCTTGAGCTAAGAGCACAGGGACAGTGGCTAGGCCAAGGGATAAGGTGGTAGCCTTGACCTCAGGGACAGCACCCAGTCTGAGTTTAAGCCCCATAATCCACCAAACAAATAAACAAACAAACAAACAAACTCTGGTGGCTCACTCCTATCATCCTAGCTCTTCAGGAGGCTGAGATCGGATGGTTACGGTTCAAAGTCATCCCAGATAGAAATTTATGTCAGACTTTTATTTCCATTAAACTACCTACAAGCACTATACTTAAACATTTGGTGACAGTATCCAGGTCCTATGACAAAAGGGATGAAGGGAGGAAGGGAGAAAGGAGGGAAGCAGGCAGGCAGGTAGGCAGGCAGGCAGGCAAGCAAACAGGCAATGAAACAAACAAGAAGGCAAAAAAGAAAGGAACACTTAGGACATAAATATGTTGATTTATAAAACCTTCAAATTTTAAATTCTGTAGTTACCAAACAACATTATTTGACGAGGGTTATATGAAAGATTTAGAGATACTTAAAATAATGTACTTATTATGGAGAAAGGCAATTCATTCAAAAAAATCATGAGGCCAAGAGTTTGGCCTAGTGGTAGAGTGCTTGCCTAGCATGCATGAAGACCCAGGTTCAAATCCTTGGTACCACATACATACAAAAAAAGCAGGAAGTGGTGCTGTGGCTCAAGTGGTAAAGCTCTAGCCTTGAGAAAAGTCCAAGGACAGTGGTCAGGCCCTGAGCTCAAGCCCAGGACTGGCAAAAAAGAAAAAAAAAGTCACATCTTTCTTAGGTATTTTGAGACAGAATGGAACAATTCCTTTACTTATTTGTTTATTTGATGTTGGGCCAGGGCCTTGAACTCGTGTTTTTGTGCTCAAGGCTTGTGCTTTATTACTTGAGCCATAGTTCTTTTGGTAGTTAATTGGAAATAAGGATCTCATGGACTTTTCTGTCTGGACTAGCTTGAACTTTGATCCTCAGATCGCAGCCTCCTGAGTAGCTAGGATTGAAGGTATGTTTCACAAGCACCCAGCTAGAATAAATCTTTGAAAAAATAATGTTGTAGATTAACAAATATTCTTTTTATCTATATGACAACTTAAAAAAATTCAGGTTATTTTCTACGGAGGAGCTATTGGGCTAGAATTCACTCCCTGGTATTAAACCATATCTGTGTATGTATAACTAATGTATATTGTATCTGTAATTATTTACATTTTTCAATTTTCTTTTGGATACTCCTTGGCCTTGGTGGGATAATTTGTTGCTATGTTCTTGATGGGTTTCTTTCCAATATTAGATGTGGTCTTTGAAGAGATTTAGAGTGAAGAAATGACCCTTCCTGTACAGCACGTCTAGTTTGCATTTATATAGGCACATCTGCAAGTTTTAATCCGGCTAAGCATAAAGTTACTACTGCAAGGAGGCAACCAGCTAGAAAAACTTTTCGAACTTGTTAAAGTAAGTTGTTTTTTCTGTTTTGTTTTGTTGTATCCAGATTGTCCTTCAAATACAAGATTACTGAGAATTTTGTTTATAATCCACAATTCCACAATAATATAAATTTGTGAATAAAGAAACAGTCTTTCTTTTAGGGAGTGCAATTAAAATGTTCTTCTATATCCTAGAGGTCCTTACATTTAGCGTCACACTATATGGCCTTGTGTATGTAAGTTTTGCTCTATTGTAAATCTCTGCTAGGAACACCCAAGGTTTCTACTGATTATGACAAATGAGGGAAACATTGAACCTATGTTCCTTTGAATCCAGCTTACTTCACTTAATATAATTTTTTTCTGTCTTTCCATTTCCTTACAAATGAGGCTGTTGTCCTTAATGTACTACGTTATCTCTCATCTCTTTTGCTGTCCCTTGGTTATCTCATATTGTTACAATATTTTACCTTGTTATCTGAAATATTCTATGTATGCTTAATTGGTTATTTGAAATTGGTTAGGGAAGGGGAAATCAAGATGAGCGGGGAGGTGGAGAGGGAAATAGGGACCATGACATGAGAAAGGGTATTAATGTTTGTGAATAATGCACTTTCTATCTGGTGAATATAATGTAACCCTTCTATTAATTACAATAAAAATATATGGAAAAAATAAAATAAAACATTCTTCAAGGAAGAGTAAAACAAAAAAATCAGTACTTATTAGTTCATTGGTATGATAAGTTGGATATGTAATAGCCTGATCTCAATATATTAGCCTAGCTCAATTGCATATGTTAATAATGCCTTTTTTGATAAGAAGTCTAGTATATATTATATATAATATATGTATACACATACAAACATGTATACAGGTATACATATATACATATGTGTGTGTTGTGCAAATATATATACATATATATTTAATAGACAGTTATAGCTGGCTAAGGCCTTCTCCCATTCTGTTGAGTATCCTTTATGCTTAGTGATAATGTCCGTAACTGTGCAAGAAAATTCCATATTAATATAATCTTATTTGTCAATTCTCTCCCTCTCTCTCTCTCTCTCTCTCTCTCTCTCTCTCTCTCTCTCTCTCTCTCTCTCTCTCTCTCTCTCTCTCTTTCTCTCTCTCGCTCCCTCTCTTTCTCTCCCTCTCTCTTTCTCTCTCTCTCTTGTTGAATCCCTGGAATTTTCTTCAAGGAATGTCTACCTAAGTTCTATTGTTTACCCTCTGCTTTCCAGTGATAGTTTTGAAGTTTTATGTTTTGTATTTTTTATCTACTTTTAATTGATATTGTAGCGTGGTGAGAGGTCAGAGTCCAACGTCAGTTTTCTGCAGCTAGAAACTCATTTCTCACAGCACCATTTGCAGTTTCCAAATGAATTTATAGGATTCTTTCCTATTTCAGTAAAGAATGACATTTTAATGAGTTTCGCATTAAATTTACAGACTGTCATCCGTAATATGGATATTTTCCCATTATTGATTCTATCATTCCAAAATCATGGGAAGCCTTTCTGTATTTTAATATTTTTTTCAGTTTATTCCTTCAAGATTTTATTGTAATGACTCTTTTCAGTAAACATTAAATTTGTTAATTCTCTTTTCATTAAATTAAAATAGTCGATAAAGTCTTATTTGAATTGTGTATATTTAATAAGCATTTAACTCCTCAGATATGTACATATTAACGTGCTATATCTCTGTTATTGATTTGGTGCATTATTCCATGTGATTCAATAATTCACTTTCTCTAGCTGTGGTTTTCAGTTTTTTCACAATTTGTGAAGCTGTGTTTCACGGCCCAGGGATCAGTTACATTTGATAATATCAGAGTTTGAGAGGAGCCTGAAAAGATTATTGTTAGAAATATTCTGTACATATGAAAACATTATCTCATATCATATTTCTACACAGCTTAAATCAATTTGTTTTATAGTGTAATTCAAGTAAACCACTTGCTTATTGATTTTTCTGACTGTTTGACCTATCAATTACAGCAAGACAAACTGTTATAGTCTGCAGTTGTGATGGTGTATTTGTCTAATTCTCCTTACAGTTCTATCTGTTTTGGTTTCCCTTATAGTGCCTTCATTTTCTTTTATTTAGTTGACTATGCATTTAAAATGAGATTCATCACTTAAGAATCAATACATTGATCAATATATATTGGCTCATTATGTCCCAATAATTATCATTATTTTGAAGTCTATATTCTTTAAATATATGTTATTTCTGAAGTCAGTATTCTTTAAATATATGTTTTTTTGCAACTGTCCTCTCAGTACAGTTATTTTTTTTAGTATCACATATTACATGGAGCATAAAGCAAATGTTTTTTCACAATTATGGAGGCAGAAAGCAAAATATTTATCTTTTAATGACCATTTTTATAGGTTAACATTTTTTATTGTGATTAATAGAAGGGTTACATTTTATTCACCATATAGAAGGTGCATAACTTCACAAACATTGATACCCTTTCTTATGACATGGTCCCCATTTCTCTCCCACCTTCCCCCCACTTATCTTGATTTCCCCCCTTCCCTATCAATTTCAAATATCCAATTAAGCACATATAAAATATATCAGATAACAATGTGTAATATTGTAACAATATGAGATAACCAAGGGATAGCAAAAGAGATGAGAGATAACATAGTACATTAAGAACAACAGTCTAATGACTATTTTTATTTTAATTTTCATTTTTTTGATGAAAGAGGTATCTTGTGTATTAAAAATTCTTTGTGTTGGGTCCAGGAGTTTGGCCTAGTTATAGAGTGCTTGCCTAGCATGCACAAAGCCCTGGGTTCAATTCCTTGGTACTACATATATAGAAAAAGCTGGAAGGGGTAGAGCTCTAGCACTGAGAAAGCTCAAGGACAGGGGCCTGGAGTTTGGCCTAGTTGTAGAGAGCTAGCCTAGCACACATGAAGCTCTGGATTCGATTTCTTGGTACCACACACACAGAAAAAGCTAAAAGTGGTGCTGTGGTTCAAGTGGTAGAGCACTAGCCTTGAAAAAGCCAAAGGAACTCAGACCCTGAATTCCATCCCTGAGACTGGCAAAAAAATTTTAAAAAAAGTTCATTGTGTTAATTTTTAATCATGAAGAGTAAAGTCTACTCTATTTATATAAACATAGTAAATAGTAATAATAATAGTAGTAATAATGTAATTGTGGTTTAAATTCATCTTCAGAATTCAAATCAATCTTAGTATTGAGAGAATGCCCATAAATAATCTGTGGAATGAATATTAATTTTCACATTTTACATAAATTTAGATTATTCATAATTAGGAAATACAGGTTTTATTTCAAAACTTACATTAATCTATACTGCTGTAGTAAATAGTATTCTTAAAATTTTGGGTAGATGTTTGTGTCTAGCTAATGTGAAGACACAAATTTTTATTCTGGGAAATTGATCATACCACACAATTCCTTCTGTGTTCTCAGTCTATTAACTATGGCTGTATTAAGGTACTATACCTAAAACACAAATATACAACTAAGAGTTGTAAGTTAAAATTAAGGGTAAAGCGGCTTTATCCTCAGCAGAAAAGCTTTCCCACATATTCAGAGAACAATGGGGGTTTGAAGAATTCTATATAACTAAACAACTTTAAAACCATCTAGCATTCACCTGGTCCTAAAATATGTTTATACTTAATTAGATTCAGGTCACTTTTCCAATTCCTAAATTTGCCTCTTCCACCCATAATTGAAAATTTCATATGATTAGGACCTTGATCAGCTAGAATCTTAGGAAAAAATGAATTGTCTAGACAAGCTGAGAGAATGTAAAGAGAGCACTATTAGAAAAGAAATCCAACTTGTCCAGTACTCTAGAGTTTATGTGGACTGTATCATGACATAAAGAGGAGAAATCAGAGGTCTAAGCTCAGTGGAAGCCACGCCAGCCATATGATCAGCACAGACTTTCAGGAAGCATAGTGAAGACACAGACAAATAGAAGAAAAAGGAGGAGGAATAAAACAAAAACAAAAGCCAAAAACACCCAAGAGTTCTCTTTCTCCTATTCTCTGTTCTTTGAAAAATATCTCCTCTTGGCCAAATCCGTCAACACAAAACAATATATGAGAGGGAGCTCATGAAACAAACTAGGTTCAGCTTCCTAAGAGACACCTCACAGAGGTCATAGACATCAGCATACAAGTTGAGCATTATATACAAAAGAACACCAGCATAGTTAATGATTTAAGAAAAAATACTGTTTTAATGAAACCTAGAGTGATTCTTCATGCCTGAGGAGTAGATGAAGAAAAGTGGAATTGGGAAAGATATAATAATAATAATAATAATAATAATAATAATAATAATAATATAGAGATTTGGGCACTAGATTGATAAAGGTAAATTGCAATTTCATTTTTATTTTCACTTTATTTTATTTTTTTCCAATATTGAATTTGAACTCAGAGCCTCAAACTTGCTTGACTTCTTTGTTCACAGCTGACAAATTCTACCATTCCAGCTATACCTCTAGTCTGAGTTTTTGCCGTTTAATTGAATATAGAGCCTTGCTGACCTCCCTGTGGTTTCACATGATGATATTGTGAATTTCTGTCTTCTGAGTACAAATATGAGCCACCAGAGCCTTGTTGAAAATTTTTGCTTATAGACAAAAGATATAGATAAGAAAAACAATGGCATGATATCATGCCCCAGAAACATTGAATACTATGATTCGGAATATGAAAACGGTAAAAAATACAGTGGTTTTTGTTTTTCCCTCTGTGTGAATTATTTATGTTAAATATTTCTAAAATCATCATTCTTAATCCTTTAGGACATGAGCAAAGATCATTTCCCTTCAGACATATCAAAACAGAAAGCATGACTTTTGCAGAAGCAAGGCAACACTTCATTGTTAGAAAAGGAGGAGGAACATTTTGGTTCCATCAAACATTATTTTGTGGTGGTAATAAATTATACTTCACTTCAGGTATAGCACAGGAATTCTGATCGTCTCCCTGGTGATAATCCTGGTTGAGGTACCGTTAGGACAAGTTCATTTGAATTGGGCCAAATGAAGGGAAACACCAAACAAAGAAGAGATTATTGCATGTACATAATTTCATAAGGATCTCATAGTAAGGCTCTTTGCTTTCATAAGTTCTTAATGATTACACTAATTTCTTGAAAATGTAGACTAATGTTTTGTTACCTGAAACATTCTAATACGTGCCTATTGCATATTCTTCTATTATTTAGATAATTTATTTCCTCAACATTTTGAGTATGTATTTAAGTTATATATATAATATCATTTAGAGGTTTATGTACAGTGTGTTTTTAAGACAAAGTCTACATTTATTCCTACATTTTGACTTTTCCATTCCTGTGAACTTGAGGACACAAAAATTTTTTCAATATCAGTTCAAAAAAGATGGAATTTCCACATATTTATTACTAATTTTTTCCATATCATTTTCTTAGGTATGTAGACATAAAGAGCTGTCACTGTTCAGTGTGTGATATTCAGAAATATCTTATTTAAACAAGAACAATTAATTTTTAAGCACCTGTATTTTTATTAAAACTATAATTTATACTTACAATTTATCTAATTACATTATCCAACTTTCTTTTAATAAGTTATTTTTTATTGTCTTGTGTATACATTAAAATCTTTATTATTACACTTTCACACATGCTTATACTGTATCAGCATTCTTGAAGAGTGGCTGTATTTAGCATTAATTAATTTGATTTTTTAAAAATTTAATTAAATTTGATCTAATGATTTAATTTAACCTAATTCAATAATTTAATTCAGCTTTTTATTTATTTAATTATTTCGCCAGTCCGGGGGCTTGAACTCAGGATCTGGACACAGTCCTTAAGCTTTTCAAAATCTTACGCTCTACAACTTGAGCCACTGTAACAATTATAGCTTTTTCTGTGTATGTGGTACCAAGGAAAATTGATGCAAAACAAAAAAGCACACCCACACATGGACTATACTTCTACATCATGTATGCCATCACATTATCTACATCTGAATATTTGAGAGTCTTAAATTCATATTGCAGGAAATTAACTTATCAAATGTATACCCTTCCTCTAAGCTACGTCAGCTGAAATCTACATATATGGGGTATAGGCCATGTGTGAGTGTGCTTCTTTATTTTGTTTTATTTTTCTTATCTGTTGATTCTCTTCATTTACTCATTTATCCTTTTAACTTACTGTAATAAGTATACATGAATCATGCTCATTAATATCCACAATATTCTGCAAGGTAACAGAAAGTCAGACTATGTAAGTTATGTATAGAGAAAGTGGAATAAAGGCATTATTTACCAATACTCACATAACATGAAAATAAGAATGCAAAGTAAATCTCTAAGCCAATATGACATCTTAGAGTTTCTAACATCCCTAGTGACATAAAGAAGGAGGAAGACAGCTTATTTTGGAACTGGAAAGGAGACGTGTGGTAGCAAAGTAACTTTGTAAAATCTGCTTGAAAAAAAATAGTCATAGTTTAACAGAGTTGTTTAAATTCCTTGTATTGGGTTGGCATGAAAGCAAGCCTTTATTATACCTTTGTTATTTTGTTCAATGACCTTCAATCAGGTAACTGGAATTCTTTGTGATTTATATCTTAGTTTTGTGGGTACCACTGGAGTTAGGCTTTGTTACTCTATGCAGTATTTCCCTTGGTGTGGCTCATTCTTTCAGACCTGGCTGTCCTGAGCATTTCAAGATGGTCTGACACTAGCCTCTGGCCTCTCCTTATGAAAAGCCGGTAATGCACAGGAACAGCCCTTCTACAAGCTCGTAACAACCAAAATGATTTCTGAACATTGTTCATTATAAGCACTTCTTCAGAAAGCCTGGGTTAACTAAGCTATTGCTAGAGGCTATTAAAGGATGAATGGGAGAAAAAAGCCAAATAACTGAATAGAATAGGGACAGAATAAGAGGGAAAGACTTGCTCACTGACACTGCCCTTTGCCCAAAGATTCTCAGAATTTAGAACATTTCTCTTAAAAGCACAAATAAAGGAAACTATTGATGGAAAGTGAAGGGATCAGAGTTTCGGAGAAGATTGCAAACAGAAGATGAAATGTAGCACAGAAGCTTGACACTAGCTGTAGTTCATGCCTGTAATTCTAGCCACTTAAGAGGTTAGAAATGAAGCTACACCCAGTTGGAAATTCAGTGAGACTCATCTCTGTTCTCCAAAAACCCATAGACAGGGCTGTGGCTCAAATGGTGGAGTGTTAGTCTTGAAGAAAGAAACATATTAAGTGGCAATGCATAGGCCCTGAGTTCAAAACAAAGAAAAAGCCATACACTAGAAAGTTACATAGAAGAGATTCCCAAACCAATATCCCTGCTATCTATCCCTCAATACATAGTACCGCCTACAACTAAATAACAAATAGATCCTCTCAGCAATGGTGATGTCCAAATCGCATTGATTAATTTATAATATTGAGTGATAAAATCTGAAATAACAGGCACCAGGGCCGTTCTGTCTGCAGTCTGAAAATGAGCAGTGTGGTCATTATTAATGCCTCATTAATTACTCATTATTTACTTATTAATGACACATTAATTAGTTACTCATTAATTACTCATTACAGGTTTCCTTCGCTTTCACTACTTGGGGTTATTTATTTGATGGTGGGAGTTATTGGTAATAGTGTATGCATGTATATTGTAACTTTTCCTTCTGTAGATTATTCAGAGATTTCCTAAGGGATGCCATATGTAGATTATTCAAAGATTTCCTAAGGGATGCCATAGTGAACCTGAGATTTCACGATTTCACACACACACACACACACACACACACACACACACACACACACACACACACAGACTTTCTGCTTCCATTGTACTATGCAGCACTTGATACTGCCTGTTGACAGATTGTAACCAAGTTGGTTCTACAAGGACCCATATTCATTGGTCTGCATTTCCTTGGACACTGAGGAGTAGCAGTCCAAACTGCCACTTCATGCATGTTTTCCTCCAAAGCATGAAGACTAAGGGTGCCAGAATCTTAAGATTGAGCTAATACTTGGTTCTGGGTGACTTCCTGTACATTCTCTTTTTCAAAGCCAAAGAAAATACAATCAAGGTTTCTACTGATTATGACAAATGAGGGAAACCATTGAGCCTAAGTTCCTTTGAGTCTGGCTTACTTTACTTAATATGATTTTTTCTAAGACTTTCCATTTCCCTACAAATGGGATGATGTCACTCTTTCTGACAGCAGCATAGAATTCCATTGTGTACAAATACCACATCTTGTTGATCCACTCATCAACTGAGGGACATCTAGGGCTCTCCTAGCAGAGATTTGCAATAGAGCAAAACCTTGATACAAAAGGCCATATAGTATGATGCTAAATGAAAGGATCTCTAGGATATAGAAACATAAGCCATATAATGAATGATTGTTGTTCTTAAGGTACTATGTTATCTCTCATCTCTTTTGCTGTCCCTTGGTTATCTCATGTTGTTACAGTATCTCACTTTGTTACCTGATATATCAGATATATTTGTATTTGGTTATTTGAAATTGGATAGGGAAGGGGGGAAAACAAGATGAGGGGTGGGGATGGGGGGAGGGAAATGGGGACCAAGACA
This sequence comes from Megascapheus bottae, assembly GCF_031878675.1. NCBI lineage: Eukaryota > Metazoa > Chordata > Mammalia > Rodentia > Geomyidae > Megascapheus > Megascapheus bottae. Next base: position 15,690,817 of record NC_143514.1, read on the forward strand.
TGTGAAAGGGTATCAATGTATGGGAATTAATGCACCATCTATCTGGCAAATATCATGTAACCCTTCTATTAATTGCAATAAAAATATATGAAAAAAAAAGAAAATACAACCAAGATGCCTGAAGAGTGCCAAAACTGTTCTAGGAGAGTAAATGGATATAAAATGAGCACTAGAAATATCAAACTGTGTATCATTCAGGAATGTGGTGTCTTGAAAAGAGTGAGAAAGGGGAGGCAGTATATGTACATATATGAATAGTGATAATAAAGAATAGTTGTAATAATTTTCAAGTAAACAAAATGTTGAGTAACCTACAAACAAATCATAACTTAAAGAGAAATTGTGCTGGACACCAGTGGCTCATGCCTGTCATCTTAGCTATTAAGGAAGCTGAAGGCTGAGGATTATTGGGAAACACTTATCTTTAATTAATAACCAAAGCTGGAAATGGTGATGTGGCTCAAAATGGTAGAGCACTAGCATTTAGTACAGTAGTTCAGGGACAGCTCCTAGGTTTTGAGTTCAAGCCCTGGGATTGGCACCAAAATAGGAGAAAACAAAACAAAACAAAAGATGTACATTGTAAGCACTTTGTTGAAAAAAACATTAAAAAAGGCAATATTTTTTAAAGTAAAATGATTGTGAATATAATGTGTACTTTAAAATACAATAAACATTTTGATACTTTTCATTTGAAAAAACTATATGAAATAAGCAGTCCTTAATGTTATAGTGTACGTTTTTGCTTCATTTACTGTAGATACATTTTAACAGAAAAAATTACTTGTTACAAATAAATTTAAATAATTATAAAGTGTTTGTGTGCATGAAATCCAACAAGTAGTTGCACAGGGTTAAATTTTCACCATTATGTATACATGCCATGACCCTATAGAATTCAACGAAAATTAATATTTGGGAAAATTTTCAAAACTTTTTAATGAGGATATACATGAGAAAAACTATTACTTTTAATTTTAGTTTAATAATACAAAGTCTCATGGGGTCAGGTTTTTAACTTGGCATTCAAAATCAGTACTGTAATGGTTTTTGCTTTATTTTCATAGAAGTCTTAAATTTTTATTGTTACTTTGGGACTTTTAATATATTAACTAACACAATAATTTAGGAGCTATCATAACCTGAAAGGCAATAAAAGATGAATGATAACCAGGGACAAAACAAATGTCAGCACTGTAAGTTTTCTAAGAAGGGCAGAAATCGATGTAATTTATACTTCATCTTCAGCAAAAATCGACAGACTTCTTTACAGTACCCCATCCTGAACTGAATATTATACATAGTTGATGTCTCTGAATTTAAGCTCAAATATAAAAATTCTCAGGTTCCTAAACAGTAGACCAAAAGGCATTTGACCTCTGAGTTGAATCCTACGTGCAAGAAGTTTGTCTTATATCACCTATGTATACAGAGAAAGATTGCAAAACATGAACCCTCACCTGATATGATAAAAGATGCCCAAATATAGTAAGGATTATCTAGTATCTCAATCATCTCACATCTGAGCAAAAATCATGAATAAATGCTCTCATCAAAACAGCAGAGGCCAAGAGCAGCAACTTCAAATGGATTAAGAGGAAGAGAATGATAAAAACATAAGAAGGGGTATCAATGTGTGAGAAGTAATGCACCTACTATCTGGCGTATGTAATCCCTCTCTATATTACCTCGATAATAAAAAATAAAATAAAATTTTTAAAAAATTGGGGAATAAGAGATATACCTAAGAAACAAACAACAAAACAACCATAAAATTCACAGTCATTTTTATAGCTCCAATTTTGTAAATTACACCAGATTAAACATCCTATACAACAATGGATACAGCAAGAAAATCTTCATGGAACAAATGACCAGGAAAGAAAACTTTGGAACATATTATACAATGGTTCAAAATCATGCTTGTAGTATTTGTAAATAACATATTTGTAAGAAATTGTTAAGAAAAAAGTCAATGTAAGAAATTTGAACCAAAGAGAAACAAAATCAGAGTGACTGGGTAACAAGAGGACTCCAGGTATGAAGCAGAGGGAGGCAAAGGTCCTTCCAAGGCAGCTCATGGATCATGATAATTTCTGTGTTTCTTCTCTGCCTTGCCCCCCTTGCAAGTTAGATTTATCATAGAGATTGCAAAACACATTAGTTAAACTATTAAGAAAAAATTACTCTTAATGTATCTTAAAAAAATAAACCTACCCCTCCACTATGTATCAGTCTCTATTATTGTTTTCTCTTCAAGGTTCACAGAGAACAATATCTGAAAGATATGGCTGATAAAAATGTACTTGTTCAGTTTATCCATTATCAGATATTCCCATCACATGATTCCACATATTTAGGAAGGTGACAAAAATATAGTGATGCACAGGGAACCTTCTTACTGAGAAGGCTGAGATCTGAGAATCGTGGTTCCTAGTAAAATGAGACAGAAAAGTCAATGAGTTGTTCTCCCAATATCCAGCATAAAGCTAGAAGTAGAGGTGTGGGTCAACTGGTAGAGTACCAGACTGGAGAAGAAAAACTGAAGAGAGAACACAAGGCCTTGAATCTGACCATGAACAAAAACAATAAAATCACAAATAAGCAAACAAACAGAACCCTAAAATACCTATTTTTGTCCATAAAACTCTAACATCGTGTTTTCTCTAATTATATGAAGATAACCATGTAGTTATCTATTTTGTTAGGCATGATTACTGTACCAGAGATTTTCTTTTTTTTCTGTGCTACCTATGCCTTTGATGTATTTTGGGCTTTTTGGTAGTTAAATGGAATGAGTCTCAAGAAGTTGAACTGAGCTGGTGTTTGAAGCATGATGCTCACAGTTCAGCCTCCTCAGAAGCTAGGATTACAGTCATGGTGACTGGTCTTCTCTCAGAGTCTCATTATTAAATTAGAGTTATATTTAGTAGAATTGTGTTAACACATTTGCACATTAATATGGTAATTTACCATAATTATCTAAATTTAATCTGATAAAATATGCACTTCAGAAGCAGAAAACAGTTGTGTTTATTTCTACTCTATATCTATATGCAAAGTACAGAAGAGTCACTCATTTCCAGCACTTGTGAATAAATTAGAATGCATACATGAACCAATACAATCATTTTACTGTTTTTGTTTTTATAAAACATAACAATACTACCTAGAATGTTTATATTAAAGCTTTTTTGTTATTTTTCTATTGATTATTAAGACTAAACAGGCTTCATTTCACATACTTAATGTGATAGTGTTGGAGAAATCTAATTATATTTGTCAATTGTTTATTATATCATTCAAAAATATTCTTCATGGTATATCAAAAAATCTCTAACCATTAACAGATGTGGGATAATTGAAATATTAACTTATGTAGGGGTCATGTCTAAATAGTATTGACATTTAAAATAATTTCAGTGTTGCCTTTATATGTCATATACAATTATGTCTATGAAAAGATAATGTATATTTGTAAATTAAGTAGAATAGCTAGCTTTCTTAGTAAATAACTGGCATAAATACTTTGAAAGTTGTTTTTAAATTTTTAGAAAATATTTAATATTTACTGTTTTCTAATTTCTTAAAAAGCATTACTAGCTGAATGTGTATGTGTGTTCATGTGCGTGTGCGTGTGTGTGTGTGTGTGTGTGTGTGCTAGTCCTGGTGCTGGAATTCAGTGTTAGGTTAATATTCCTAAGATTTATTTTTGCTCAAGCTTAGTGTTATACCACGGAGGCCACAGTTCCACTTTTGCTTTTTTGTTGTTGTTGGTCGTGGAGCATGGTCTCTGGGTCTGGGCGCTGTCTGAGCTCTTCAGCTCAAGGCTACCACCCTACCTCTTGAGCCACAGCTCCACTTCCAGTTTTCTAGTGGTTACTTGGAGATAGGCATCTCAGGGACATTGGCTTTGAATTGCAATCCTCAGATCTTAGTCTCCTGAGTTCCTAGGATTACAGTGGTGAGCCACCGTGCCTGGTTACCCTCCTGGCTTTTTGGTGTTTAGTTGAAAATAAGATTCTGTGACTTTCCTATAAGAGCTAGTTTCATGTCCTCAGATCTGAGCCTCATGAGTTGCTAGGATTACAGGCATCTAGCTGTCATCCTACTGGGACAGCACCTAGCTCATCAGCTGATAATATATTTCATCAATAACAAATAGTTTTTTTAAAAAAAAGAGCTGTTTTAATTTTTAGTATATGAATCTGAGACTTACAGTTTAATAAGAAAAATACTCCAGTAAAGTATGCAATAGCTGAGAAAACTAAGCACAGGCAAACCTAACCTATGAAGTCAACAACACATACATTAAAAATAGTGCAGATAAGATCTCTCAAAAACACAGAAATTCAATAAAGACCAGGTAAATTGAAAAAAAAGACATTCTTCTCTGTGAGAAACCGAGATTTATCCTTTGCCTATTGTGTTCAGGTTGGTTCCAACACAAATTTCAAGGGACCTAGCTAAGCTTCAAGCATCAGAGTCCCTTTCTTACCGGTTGAGTAAAAAGACTATTCTTAAGGAGAAACATGACACAACACAGATTTCTATTTCATGTATAGACCATTCCTGGTTTCTCTTTTTGAGGTAATTGCCTTCTTTTTAAGGGGATCAAAAACCAACCCACAAACTGCTCTCTCCAATGAAGACAAACAAGAGAGCTTTGAGTAGACATCAATAAATAATATTCCCTCAAAATTTGTCTTTATATTTCTATCTTATAGGTAAATTCTTCTCTCTGTCATGTTTTAAATAGAAGCCCCTAATTTAATTCTCTGTCCCATTTCAATTGAAATTATGTGTTTCATTGGAGACATTTCAAACATTTACTGACCTGGCTGGCTTCCATATATTTATAGGCATGACCTATTGGTGCTCAGTAAATATTTGTTTGAGAAAGATTCATTTTATTTTTAATTTTACAATTTCCCCCAGATCTAATGTCATTAAGTGATTTATCACTCTTGCAAACTTATCCATACATTACAAAAATATGGAAAATATTATCAACAATAATTAAATAATGATAAAACAATAAGTTATTATGTGTATCAAGAGTTTGAATGCCTTGGAAAGCAGGGATTAAGCTGAGCACATTGCAATGAGGCTTTTTATTTGGCACATTCCATTGGTGAAAAAAAGTATTGGTTATAAAATAAATAGTAGTATTTATCTGCTATTTAAAAATACGGTACTAGATTCTTTGGATAGTTTGAGCATACCAAACTATGCCCTCTGTGCCCCTTTAAGAAGAAAGAATGGCAAGTAGCCTCATTCCATTTGTGATAGAAATGTTAAAGTAAAATGAATTTGGTTACTAGGGATTTCTTAATTATTTGAATGTAATGGTTGTGGTGAATTGCATGGGAATTAAGCCAGATGGCACTGTCTTTATTAGAGAATAATTAATCATTAAGTTAGAAAAAGATTATGAAACAGGTAAGAGTGTGAGACAAAGCATGTTACATTTTTAGAGCACAGCAAGAGAGACATGGGTGGTTTGTGCACAAATGAGGGGAAGAAAAGAAGAATTAGTGATGCCAAAGTATTGGTATTCAAAAGGAGACTCAAAGTGGAAATACACTACTGGAAAATGTATATGCGATTCAAAAAAAGTACTCTTGTAAAACAAAGGGCAAGGGTTATTCAAATTTAATTTTTATGCCAATATCCACCTATTACCAAAACTATATTATTGGCAGAGTTAGGATCATGAGAATGTTGGATTTGTTTGAAAATGAGAAGATATTTTTCTCATTTTTACATTATGCAAGTACAGTTTGAAAATATAAGGGCTGATAGTTTTAAACATTAGTAGCATTTCAGAAATTGTTCATATGAAAGACAAATGTTTTAAATGAAAATTGTAGACATAATTAGGTTTGTATAAATTTACTTATTCAAAGTAATTTTGGTTTTATATAAATTTAAATCTTTACTCTGAAATAAGTCAATATATGAATAATTTACAAGAGTCCACTAATGTAATAAAATGCAACAAAAGATGATATGTTTATATACTGAGTTTGTGTCTGTTATAAAGTTCATACAACATTAAGTTAGAATGGTAATGAATATGCAGGAATAGATTAATAATTTTTATCTTTCAGCACCATTAAATCATTACCATATTTAAACTAGTACTAACTGTACAGTTATAAAGAAGTCATAATATAAAATATAAATATAGGTAAATGTAAAATATAATGTAAAAAGACATGTATAAAACATTTTGCTAATACAAGACAAAATCAGAAAAATAAGAAGCATGTAAGTAGTGGGAAACAAGGGTCTAGAACTTTTAGAAAATTTGAGAGCTCAGAGAATTTGTGATCTAATTTGAGAGAGTTGCTAGGCCAAATACAATGAATTTAAAAACACATACTTTGAGAGATTTTGCTTTAATTTTTAGATTAAGAATGCAATTCCAGGGAAGGTATTTAATGGTGAACCTTGTAAAATTGAGAACAGTAATCTCAAGTTTTATTACATAGAAACTTCTACATACTATTGACTGACCCTCTCTAAAAAATATCTAGAACAATTTGTTCTGATAAGAACTGAACATAAAATTGCATATATGTGTTGGGAGCCAGAGTGGAATCAAACTGTACCTTGACTTGCATCAGATGATGGCTATATTGTCTTATTGCTTTCTGGCCCTATTCTATGTAAATGACCTGAGAATTACCATATGAATGTAACACCTGGAGGTTCCCTGGGAGAGGAGGAGGGAAGACGGGGGAGTGGAAAATAAACCCGGCACTCTCGGCAGTCTTTGCCTGGACTGCGGACATCCCGGACCCGGTGTGTCTGTCTCTCTTCTTTTTCTTCCTAGTCCTTGTCCCCTATTTCAGGAACCCCAATCTGCGAACCCTGGTTTGCTGCCGGTTGGCCCCGGCATCTGGTGCCCGAACAGGGACCCTGAAAATCTGGGACGAAGGTGAAGGACCCCTCCCTGTGGTGAGTAACACATCGTAGGACTATTAAGAGAGTATAGTCAGGAGTAAAAATTATGGGTCAAGCTAATAGTCATGGGTTATTTCTACCGATCTTAACAGGCCTATTTGAAGCCCATGGAATGTGGGTGGAAGAGGGGGTGCTTCAGAGCTTCCTACAGTTTCTCAAGGAGGCATGCCCGAGGTCTATAGAGGAGGAATTCCAAAAAGCCTGGCAGCGGATAGGAAAAAGAATTCTAGATTATTATGATGTATATGGCCCCGAAAAGACCCCAGTAGAGGCTACTACTGTATGGAATTTAGTAAGTAAATACATAGATCCTCTACATGAAGATGCTGAACTTAATCTTGAATTAAGGGAACTTTATGAGTTAAAGGACCCTTCTGAAGAACCTGAGGCTGAGCCATATGCCGCAGCCCAAGAGAGTCTAAGTGAGATCTTGCAAAGGGAACAACAACCAGTAGATATTGAGTATCAGAATTCAGGTCTGAATACCAAGGAGGAAAGTTATGATGAGTCACTGGAGGGCCGGGTGGCTACGATAGAGAAGAAGTTAGAAGAAATGCTACATCTTCTATCGAAAATGGGGACCGAGCAGAGAGCCCCCCCAGAAGTAGGAAAGAAATATGACCCTCAGGCCACTATGGTGTCTGATTCTAAACCTTACCCCTCACACCCACCGCCTCCAGCTGCAGCCTTACGGCCTCAATCCCTTTCTCAACCTTTAGGCAAGCCTAAAGGCCCTAGCAACAAGTCCCTTTTAACAGGCACTACAACCAGGCACAGTGCATCGCAATTAAACCTGACTCAGGCTGCTAGAGAGAGGGAAGGTATTTCAGGGCCTCGATGCTTCCCTAGTTTAGTTGATCATGATGAACAAGTATACCATCAACCTGTTCCTGTTAAACTATTACAGGATTTAAAAAATGCCTGCTCCCAATATGGACCAACTGCCCCTTTTACTCAAGTAATATTGGAGGCCGCGTGTGCTGGTATTGCATGCCCAAATGACTGGAAGCGGCTTGCCAGAGCATGCCTTAGTGCAGGAGAGTACTTATTATGGGAGACAGAGTTCACTGCACAGTGTCGGGCTAAAATTGAAACAAATAGGTCTAAGAACCTGCCTTACACTGTTGATCAGTTGTTAGGAGAGGGAACCTATAAAAACACCGAAGATCAATTGGGTTATGCAAAGGAGGCCTATTTACAAATAAATGCTGCGGCCAGAGAGGCTTGGAAAAAGTTACGCAATTCCAATCGTACAAAAAATCTAGTAGAAGTTAAACAGGGACCGAATGAACCTTATCTAGAATTTTTGTCTCGATTAATGGAGACTGCAGACTGCCTAGTACAAGATGAGAATGCAAGGGAGAGTATAGTTAGACACATAGCCTATGAAAATGCCAACGCCGCCTGTCAGGCGGCTATCAGACCCCATAGGAATAAGGGAGGAATCACGGACTTTATTTCACTGTGTGCTGATATTGGACCCTCCCATGTACAAGGCCTTACTTTAGCCGCCGCTCCTCAAGGAAAGACTGTTAGTGAGTCTCTAAAATATAGAGGTCAGCGGCATTCTCGGGATGCTAGACCCCCAGGGCGTTGCTTTTCTTGTGGACAAATAGGACATTGGATGACGCAATGCCCACGCCAGGCCAGGCAAAAGAGAGAAAAATCACCTGGCACATGTCCATGCTGTGGTAAAGGGAAGCACTGGGCTAAAGATTGCAAGTCAGCAACAAATCGCAATGGCCGCCCGTATTTGGGAAACTGGAGAAGGGGCCAGCCCCTGGCCCCGCAAAACCATGGGGCAGTCCCTCCCTCTTCTCAGCCACAAGTGCATCTTCTAACAACCCCCCAAGATCAGTCTCCGGCCTCCTCCGTGCCACCCCAGGAAGTGCAGGATTGGACCTCTGTTCCTCCACCTGCTCAGTATTGACCCCAGAGATGGGGACACAACCTCTCCCCACGGGGGTCTTCGGCCCCCTTTCCCCGGGAGTGGCTGGATTGCTGTTAGGGCGAAGTAGCTCAGCCCTTAAAGGGATACAGATTACACCTGGCAAAATTGACCAAGATTTTACTGGAGAAATCAAAGTTATGGCCTCTGCCCCGAAACACGTGGTATCGATCCCAGCCGGTCAAAAATTAGCACAATTAATACTTGTGCCTTTACCTCCCGGGGAGACTGCTAATTCCCCATGTGGACAGAGAGGATTTAGATCTTCTGATATCTATTGGGTACAAAGCATAAAACAAGAGAGGCCTGAGATGACTATATTTATACAAGAAAAGCCCTTTAAAGGAATATTAGACACTGGAGCAGATGTGTCTGTGATATCTAAAAAACATTGGCCAGCCCAATGGCCCCTGACAACCTCTATGACTTCCCTACAGGGGGTTGGGCAAGCAACTGACCCACAGCAGAGCAGTGCGATCCTTGTTTGGAGAGATGAGGAAGGGCACTCTGGTCATTTTCAGCCATTTGTCTTGGATCATCTGCCAATTAATTTATGGGGTCGTGATATCATGGAAAAAATGGGAGTGTATATGTTTAGTCCTAGTGCTGCGGTCACTAAGCAGTTACTTGATCAAGGCCTCCTCCCCTTTAGGGGACTAGGCCGAGCAGCACAGGGGGAGCTAGAGCCACTCCAACCCCAGTCTCACCCTACGAGACAAGGATTGGGGTATCCCTTGACGGGAGCTGTCGTTTGCCCTCCCCCTCATGCTGATCCCATAAATTGGCTCTCTGAACAACCGGTATGGGTTGAACAGTGGCCTCTTTCTCTAGAAAAGATCATTGCAGCTCAGCAGCTGGTACAGGAACAACTGGACTTGGGACATGTGGCCCCTTCTAACTCTCCATGGAATTCTCCAATTTTTGTTATAAAGAAAAAGTCAGGTAAATGGAGGCTGTTACAGGATTTGAGAAAGGTTAACGCGACAATGGAACTGATGGGGGCCCTACAGCCTGGCTTGCCTTCACCCATGGCAATCCCAAAGGATACTTATAAGATTATTATAGATTTGAAGGATTGTTTCTATACTATACCCCTGGCGCCTCAAGACTGTAAGCGCTTTGCCTTCAGCGTCCCCTCTGTTAATTTTAAAGAACCCATGAAGCGATATCACTGGCTTGTGCTCCCACAGGGCATGGCAAATAGCCCAACTTTATGTCAAAGTTTTGTAGCTAGAGCCATTTCTTCCACTCGTGAAAAATTTTCTTCTGTTTATATTGTTCATTATATGGATGACATCTTGTTGGCTTGTTCTGACCCTATCGTCGTACGACAAGCCTTTGGACAACTAAAGCAAGATCTGAGCCTCTTTGGCCTTATAATAGCAGCTGAAAAGGTTCAGGAACACCCCCCTTTTACATATCTAGGCCATATATTAGGCCCACACTATTTTAAAAGCCAAAAAATACAATTAAAAACTTCCCACTTAAGAACTCTTCATGATTTTCAGCAATTCTTAGGAGATATAAATTGGCTTCGGCCTTATCTGAAGCTCTCCACAGGAGAGTTAAAACCCCTTTTTGATCTCTTAAAAGGAGATACCAACCCTACATCCTTGCGTGAATTAAATCCTGACGCCAGGAGGGCCATCCAAATTGTAGAAAAGGCAATTTCCCAGCAACAAGTGACCTATTGTGACTATTCTAAACCATGGGGAGTTTATATTTTAGCTACTTCTCACTCCCCAACTGCTGTATTGTGGCAGGATGGCCCACTTTTATGGCTTTATCTACCATCAACACCCGGCAAAGTGCTGACCCCCTACTACGAATTGGTAGCTAATGTGATACATATGTGCCGAGTGGATTCCCGTAAATATTTAGGTCAGGAACCTCATTTTATCTGTGTCCCATATAATCTACAACAACAAGATTGGCTATTCGCCCATTGTGATTCTTGGGCCATTGCTTGGGCCAATTATACGGGGAAAATTTTGCATCACTACCCGTCTAACAAACTTCTCCAATTTGCTGCGTGTCATACGTTTCTATTTCCTTCCATAGTACAGGCCTCGCCTTTATCTTCTGCTGCTTTGGTATTTACAGATGGATCCTCTAATGGAAAGGCTGCTTTGACCATTAATGGGAAAACTCAATCTTGGGTTACGGGTTTTTCCTCCGCCCAAGAGGTGGAATTAGAGGCTGTTTTACAAGCACTCGTCCTGTTACAAGACGAGCCCTTTAACTTATACTCAGACAGTCAATATGTAATTCGTGCTCTTCAAGTCATAGAGACTGTTCCCTTTATTGGAACTACTAACTCCAATATTCAGACCCAATTTCGCCAAGTACAAACTTTGCTTTGTTCTCGCAACCACCCCTGTTTTTTTGGCTTTGTTCGAGCTCACACTAATCTTCCTGGCCCTTTAAGTGAGGGCAATGCAGTTACTGACCAGAGTTTACTTAACTCAGGTTGAACTTGCTAAGCAGTCACATGCCATCCATCATCAAAACAGTCGAGCCTTGCGCCGACAGTTCAAATTATCTAGAGAAGCGGCACGTCAAATAGTTAAGACTTGCTCCAACTGTGTCCCTTTTTCACCAGCCCCCCATTTAGGCATAAATCCACGAGGACTGCTTTCTAATCACATTTGGCAGATGGATGTCACGCATGTTCCATCATTTGGCCGATTAAAATATGTTCATGTTACTGTAGATACTTATTCTAATTTTATCTTGGCCACCCCCCTTGCTGGGGAAGCCACTAAACATTGTATCTCTCACTGCATTCGATGCTTTGCTGAGATGGGGATTCCCTCGCAAATAAAAACAGATAATGGCCCTGGCTATGCAAGCCGAGCATTTCAATCCTTCTGCCATTCCTATAATATCACTCATATTACAGGCATTCCTTACAATCCTCAAGGTCAAGGCATTGTGGAGAGAGCTAATGGATTATTAAAACATCAAATTGCTAAAATACAGAAAGGAGAGTCATATCCCGCTACCCCTGTGAATATACTCAATCATGCTTTATTTGTTTTAAATTTTTTGAATTTGGATTCAAATAATTTATCTGCTGCTCAGCGATTCTGGGAAAAAAGAGCGCAGCGTCCTTTTGCCTTAGTAAAATGGAAGGATCCCCTAACTGGTGCTTGGCATGGACCCGATCCTGTTCTAACCTGGGGTCGAGGGCATGTATGTGTTTTTTCACAAGGAGAAAATGACGCCCACTGGCTGCCTGAACGCTGCGTTCGGATCATGGAGAGTGACAGTGGCCATCCAAGCAGCGACTCACTGGGCCTACACCCCCAACCCTCCAGTGGTGAATCCTGCGACGTGGGAAGGACCTGAGTTATTTGTGCATGTCAATCGGGACTGCTACTGATCCACTTGTTCCACACATTCATATGAGCTGTATTTCTCCTCCTTTTACTATTATGTAGGGACCTTTTAACATATTTATTGACTCTACACAATTTAATATGTGACATTATTTTGTCTTTACCAGCCCTCTTCTTAATAACCTTTTTTGTAATAGATGCCCAGGTGAAAAGCAAAGGCCTCCAGAGGTAAGCAGAAGTCGGCCGACCCCCTTGTATGTCTGCGTTTTATTTTATTTTATTTTATTTTATTTTATTTTATTTTATTTTTGTTTGTTTGTTTGAAAAGGTGCACTGTGGGCCTAAAACAGAGGCCTGGGTGGTCAAGGGACGCCTTGACCCCCCCTCCCCTTCTGAGTTTCTTGTCGATAACAAGGCATACCTGAGAGTCCCACCAGCAAGACATGTCTAAATCTAAAAACAACTGTTTGGTGAAAACATTCATTTGAGCTCATGTTTTTTGTGTTAAGTGTATATGATTGAGTCCAATTTTCTTGTTATATGTCAATGTCTGATTATTTAAAAGTCTCCGTTTCTCTGTCTTGTTCGTGTTACATATTTTTCCTTGTCCAGTTTTGTCTTTAAAAATTGGTACCATTTCTAAGTATGGATCCTTATGGTTTTTTTGTGCATACTCAAGCACACATCCTTGTTATTTATTTGAACATTTCTGGGCCTAGCATGGCCGCTCCCCCATGTCTGCAGTTGTGACAAGCCCTGGAAAAATAAATTCCAGCTAAGTTGCCTTGCAAAAAGTTTTGTTTTGAACCTGGTTCTCATCTATAAGAGTAAAATTGGCAAAACTCTCTTGACCCAAACTTCCGGAAAACGAACGGCCAATATTAATTTTGCGCACTTTATGATCTTTGAGTATGAATGTGTGTGAATGAGTGAGTGAACATGTTCAAGGTTAAATTGTCAGCATGGTGTATAAAACAATGGTTGAACTCATTTGAAACAAAGGCAATTGGGTAAATCTAAGTCTAAACTTCAAGAAAATTATTATGCTTGAATGTTTCCTATGTCTTAAAAGTATTATTGCATTGTTTTAAAGAAAAACTGGTAAAAAGTATTTTTCTAAAGATCCTGAAATCTGCATTTTAAAAAATCTGGTATTGCAATACATACAGCTGTTTACATTGTAAACATTGTATCCTGTTCAGCACAGAGGTGTTAGGGAATTTGGGATTTATTACTTTAAGTTAAAGTTTGGAAACATGTATTAGAAATTTAAATGTAAAATTGTTCATTAACGTCAGAAATTTTGCCTGTCCTTTTTTGCAAACTGACACTAGAAATCTGATGGTAAAATGTGGATAATGTGATTAGTATTTTAAAGGAATGTTTAAAGGTTTATCTCCATGCTATTGGGTGTATTTTAAAAAAGGAGAGGAAACTAAGTCCAGACTTAGACTTTTGGTGCACTGATGTCTATAGTTCTTGAATTAGGGAAAAACTGTTATTTGAGTTTAAACTGTTGTTGGAGTTCTAGACAGTAATCTAAACTGCAAAAGAGCCCTTTTTTCTAAAAGGCAAGAGGAGTGCCTTGAGCCTTAGAGGGCCTGGAGGCAAAGGGAATTCCTTTAGCCTTAAAGGTTTTTCAAATGCAAATAAAGACCAAAGTGTTAAGAGTTTAAGTTAAAAAGTGTAAAAGTTTTAAAGAAAATTAGAAACCATTTCTGAACAAAATTTAAAAGTAAAGTTGTCCTAAAGCTTTGTTTCAAAAAAAGAAACAAGGAAAATTAGGACTATCAAAATGGTTGCTTAATTGCTATTTCAGCTTACTCTTGTAAGTTACTTTATAGCAATCTCCAGAAGGCCCATGGAGAAGGACAGCAGATCCTCATTCAGATGTAAGTTTGGCCCTCACCAAGTTCCAGGTAAGATCATGCTTAGAGACTATTTCTGTATTGACCACCTTGTTGCTTCTAATTGGAGTAAAGTGGCCTTTTGTAGGACTCATTGATCTGAAAGCCACAGTTTTGAGCCTGCCCAGGCAAAGCAAAGTCCCTGTGAGACTGTGGTGTCTAATCTGCCAGCAGGATGCTGGGACAGAGTTGCTTTGGAGCTCGAAGTGGCAGAGTGCTAGCTCTGAGCTGAAAAGCTGGGGGGAAGCACTCAAGCACCAAGCTCGGGACTCACAGTGGCAGGGTGCTAGCCTTGAGCTGGAGAGCTGAGAGACAGCGCCCAGACCCTGAGTTCAAATCCAGCAATCAACAAAGTGAAATGCCAATGGGATGTTTATCCCTGTGTGGAGAGACACTACTGGGACAGGAAAGCCTCTGCTTGGATGGCAGAGATGGTGTCAGATCTTAGTCACTTGTGCTTGGCCATTCAAATTAATCAGAGCCGGGAGGTCATAGAATAGTTTGTAAGCATGCCTTACTAATGCCCGTGCCTTTCATAACTGGGCAGGAACTTGTCAATCTTCTGTGATAGCGGGTAGTTTAAAGTCCTAATTGAGTAAAATTTTTATTTTTTATTTTTGACACCAGCCACAAATTCAGGAAAAGTTTGTGGATCTGAGGCTTGTGTCTCTATTAATCTGTTTAGATCTGACAACTGAAGCATTGTTAAGGTTGCAGAAATTTAGTTCCCCAGACAATCAAGAAAAAGCCTTTGCAAATGGGTGCTAGGTAGGCTGCGCTGTTGTGGCCAAGGATGGTTTGTGCAGTTGTTGAATGTCAAGTATGATTTCTAGTTTGGAGTAGATTGTTGTTCCTGGTGTCTAATCCTTGCAACCCCTTGATAAAACAGGCTGGGCTTCTTAAGGTCCCTGGTCAAGCGTGGAGACGGCGCCCCTGAGTCAGCTTGAAGAAGTCACGGAAGTTGAATCTCCGCCCATCAAATCCCCATTGGACCAAGGGACCAAAGTCATTTTTGGAAAATGTGACAGGATAAATTAGGGGTATAGAAAAGAGTAAAAATTGCACTTGTGTTTCTTTTAAAATAAAAAACGGGGGACATGTTGGGAGCCAGAGTGGAATCAAACTGTACCTTGACTTGCATCAGATGATGGCTATATTGTCTTATTGCTTTCTGGCCCTATTCTATGTAAATGACCTGAGAATTACCATATGAATGTAACACCTGGAGGTTCCCTGGGAGAGGAGGAGGGAAGAAGGGGGAGTGGAAAATAAACCCGGCACTCTCGGCAGTCTTTGCCTGGACTGCGGACATCCCGGACCCGGTGTGTCTGTCTCTCTTCTTTTTCTTCCTAGTCCTTGTCCCCTATTTCAGGAACCCCAATCTGCGAACCCTGGTTTGCTGCTGGTTGGCCCCGGCATCTGATCTCTAAAAATAGTAATGAACAGAATATGAAGTACTGAAAATTGAAGTCAAATGACTGAATATTACTGGTACAATTCTCTCAATAAAATCTAATGACTATGTTTTATCACCAACATTTCAGATGATGTAAAAATACAATGACCTCATTCAGTCTTAGAAGCTCAAAAATTTGCATGTAGTTTCAAACATTAATATATATATATATATAGTTAATAAATGTGTGGATGATGGCCAAAGAGGTGGGTTATGTTTATAATGCTTATAATCACATTCTGAATCCAGCATAGAAACGTACATTTCAGTGTTTTAGGGAACGCTTATATAGTTATATATCATTAAAATATGCCAGTACATGTGTAATTATGTACAGATGTGTATATCTGTGTGTACTTGTATGTATGTGCACATATGAAAATATCTTTGTGTTTATTTGTGTCCTATTGGAGACTCACTGCCAGTAAGGCCATGATGTTTGGTTCACAAGGAAAGAGTATCTGAATAATCAGAAGCTCAAAAATAAAAGCTTGTTGAGGAAGAGATATTGAGAATAGCTATTTTCTTATTCCCTATACTTTAACAACTTTGCTGATAAAGGTCATTTCTTTTTTTCATGATGTGTCTTGTCTTGAGAATTACTTAGTCCTTTAAACATGAGTTTGGGAGGACTTAGTTATATAAATATGAGTTTGGGAGGCAGAATAATGTCTTCTTAATTCAAAGGCTGTTTATTTTCTATGTGTACATATAAACATGTGAAAAATAACAATAAAATATTAAAGATCTTTTTGTAGCATTCAGAACATCTATTAGCACAGGATACTCAGCTAATGAAAGGAATAAATTACTTCAAATATCTTCCTTCAACTAAGAAAATTGCTTGGGAATATAGATTTTTCCCTACTTAAATATATTAGAGATCAGTGAGCAAAATTATTAAATGCAAGAACAATTTTTCATGTAGATTTAATGTAAATTCAAGTACAATATTGATGAGACTATAACAAAATTAGCTAAATTCCTTTGGAGGGTAGATTCTAAAATGCTGCTCAATCATCTCCAAAATTAGTAACATACATAGCTTTTCATGAACTCTTTTCCTTGATATGGGTTGTAAATAAGATTTGTTTCTTAATAGAACAAAGTAATAGAAATAATAGAAAGTAATTGAAATGGCATTGTTATCTAGGGTTATATCTTTTTGTTTGTTAATTTCTGATCCAGGTACTTTAAAAAATGCTCCCATAAACTGGGTATGGTGGAATTATTATACCTGTAATCCTAGTATTTGGGACTCAAGAGGATAATGAGGCCAGCCTGGAATAAGTAGTGAATCCCTGTGTTAAAGAAAAAAATAAGATGAAATAAGGTAAAGAGAAAGGAAGGAAGGAAGGAAGGAAGGAAGGAAGGAAGGAAGGAAGGAAGGAAGGAAAGAAGGGAGGGAAAAGAAACATTAAAAAAATGAAAGGAAGAGGAGACTAGAACAGAGAAATGAGTAGGGGAGAGAAAGGGGAGAGGAGAGTTGAGGGGGAGGGGAAGGGAAAAGTGAAGCTGCATATACTAAGGTCAGGTAACAAGATGAAGTCTTTGTTGTAATTAATGACCTTCAGTTGAAGAACAAAATCCTATCAACAACTTTGGGAATATAGAAACAGATTTTTTTCTGATGTGAACCTCAGATGAGACCAGTCCTTGAGGACACCTTGATTTCCCAAAACCACATGAGGTGACTTGAACTAGTTCACATTTCTGTTCCCTAGAAATGGTTACTGATGGGCCCTAGTTTGTGTTGCTACTTGTGCTACTTTGATGTTAACAATACAGAAGTAATGTAGTTACAGAGGTAAGTGGCATTAAATAATTTCATACAATCAATTTATTTTCTGATATCATTGATAGAAATCCACTTGATGCAGGAACAATTAATTTATGACAAAGGAATTATATATTACTGTTTTATATATATTTATTTCATATTTATAAAGCTTCTATATATGCAATTTCAGTATGCAAAGATGAATCAATTTTATTTGCACAAACAGAATATGTATGTGGTCATATTTCACATTTCATGTGGTTTGATAGTACAATGACTTGATAGTTTACTCACTTGAGGTTACTTTTCAGTTAATTTCTCTTTGATTATATTTTTGTTCCTTCATTCATCCTATTCTTCCTTGGTTGAAATCATGTTAGGCAAATAACAGATGTTTGCACTGTGATCTCTTTATTTTATAACTAGAATTTTATAACTAGAATTGCATAATTCCTTACTTTTTATTGTATATCTAATTAATGCCATTTTGCTTCTCCACTTGGACAACTTATTATTTGTCTAATATCAAACCAAATC